>NC_051161.1:12625553-12705552 GCF_013339745.2 Dermacentor silvarum
GCTGGCCACACAATCTGTCAGCGGGCTTGGAGCGGCGAAGGGCACTACCGAAGCGAACATAGCAGCGGAATACATTCGAAGTCACCTTGGCGCGGCCGCGCGTACTGTCACCGATCCCACCGCCCCTCACCATTACCAGCCCGCAGACACGCCGTGCGGTCGACGCTCACCGTGATGTTATTAAAAATTTCAAAGGGTGTACGTGTGTTCTGTAGCCACTCGAGTATTGAGGCGGTGATGCATCAATGTTGATCACGCATTACGATTGTTATGCGGAAGCTTTTTTGGGAACTCATAGTACTGAAGTACGTTTTATTTTTTCGTTTCCCACAGTTGGTGCGGACTGTATACATATGCCACACTGCATACTTAATGTTTTACGGTTTTCAGCCAATAAAACTGAATTATTGTCAGAAATTTGGGAATAAATAGGAATACTTTTGTTTCTACGCGAACTCGCTAGCAACTGTGAAAAAGCATCTGGAGTCCCCCATACCTGACAAACAGCGAAATAATACAAAAAACTTATGGTACATGGCTGGGTGTGCTTAGCCGGCTGCGAAATAAATAATACTTGAGGGCCAAGTTAATGGTAAGGTCCCGACCACGCAGACTACTAATTTTCGCAGCGATACCAATGCGCTGTATGCCTAAATTTAATTGATTTAAAAAGCCGTGATCGACCTAAAGCGCCCATTCAAATGCCAATCACCGATGCCTAGCCCACAGCTTACTCGTGTCGAGCTGTAGTATGTTAAAAAATCCCGCCCTAATCGCAACCGAAAAAAAATATATATAATAAGAAAATAAAATGAGCCAATAACAAAGACGTCACTGTTTTTAAATTTTTTTTAAAATCTCATACCCTAAAGGCCCTTTCCGGACATTACATAAGGGGGGGAGGTGGGTTTCAGATAACATAGGGGCTTACAGTGAAACACGTGTAAAATCTTAACAGCAACATCAATGAAGCATAATAATAATAATAATAATAATAATAATAATAATAATAATATAATAATATAATAATAATAATAATAATATAATAATAATAAAGCTCTGGCAATTTAGCGGTAAATGCGAGAGAAATGAGTGAGCATACGTCACACCTTTTTGAGGTACCAGATCCATGATTTAAACCGCATTCATCGAACTGCAAATTGTTGTTCACGACCTCACTCGACACACATCCGGCCTTTCAAGGAGCGATCCCATCCCCCTCTCTACCTTTACCACATGACCGGCTTCCCACACTTTCCACAGCTGCACTTTTCCCACACTTTGACACTCCTAATGCTAACGCATTACAAATAACGCTACAGAAGGGGAGCCTTCGTCTGCCTTTTTTTTAGCATGATTTTAGTTGTGCTAATTGCCCTAATAAGCAGCATATAGTTACAAATACGACCGGTGTACTTAAAATGATGATATGCACGTCTAAAGTGCACATATTCTGAGTGATTCACTCGTTCACGTACTGAATGAATTTTTCACATATACTGAATGCTGTTTCTCTTAGTATGCGTAACCGAGCTTCCTCTGAGCTTCATCCCTAACTCACCTACTTTCCACAACAAGTTATTTTTTGGTGCCATCCCTCCCTCATTTTATGACTACATATGTCATAGCCAGCGCTGCTTAAGTTGTGCTGCCTTTATCGACGCGACCCTCGGCTGAGGTTTAGCGCAAGTACACGTCCCTGCTGACGCTCCAGCACCTCAGCTAGGCATATCGTAGCTTATACGGCTTACACAGAACGAGGTCTATTAGGCAACGAATGACTCTCGCGAACTGCGGAAGCAGCACTCCCGCGGCTACCAAACGGCGGCTCGCCGCGGTGCCACTGAAGCTTCGTTAAAGCGAGAGCGGGGAACACGACAGCAGCCCGCAAGCGCATCGCGTAGCTGACGTCGGCACGAAGCACACACACACGCGCGGAGGAAGAAGGTGCGCCGACCGTGTAAGCACACCGGGCAGGGCTCGAAATAAGAAAACGTCATAGCGCTCCGGCGGTCAACGAGGATCGGTTTTCTGCGCGCGTAGCTGTCAAAAAGGAGGCCAACGTGTCGATCAGCGCCGCTGGCCTGCGTGCGCCCCGCGGCGAGGTTGGGGGAGGGAAGCTTACCAGCGAGTTATTTGTCGGTTGCTATCTATATATCGCGCCAGCCCGTTCGATGCCACCGCGGGCCCTCCCCGAACTTATAATGTGCCCCTACAAAACCGTGCAGCTGCGAAGAAGGCATAGACGCAGTGAGAGTGTCATGATTCTCGTAGAATCTAACACAGTCAAGCAAGGAAGGGTGCTTTCTAGGTGTCACATGCGTAAGTGATGGCTGGCAAAGAGATTTTGGCAGATTACTTGAATTTTAGCGTTTATCCTCCCCTCTTCTTCGTGCGAAGCTTCAAATGTGCGCGAAAACTGTGCTCTCTCTATTTCCTTTCTCTCTCTTTTCATCCCTATACCCCCTTTCCCCAGTGCAGGGTAGCAAACCGGACAGGCGTCTTGTTAACCTCTCTGCCTTTCCTCTCGTCTATTTCTCTCTCTCTCTCTCTCTCCTCCCTTCTTCATAAAGTGCGGTGGTCCTTCTTCGTTTGTTTACTGTTGGTTTTCTTTCGCCCTTTATGCCATTGTAATATGGCTCGTGCACGTTGCTTTTCATGCTAAAATAGTATTGTATACAATACTATTTTAGCATGAAAAGCAACGCGCACGAGCCAAATTTCTTCACGAGCCATTTCTGATATATCAGAAATAAACCGTTAGATCGAAGTTCGCGCTTTTGCATGTCGTTTCCCTTCCGTCTCTTCCTTTGTTTCGGCGCTACGGAGTTACATCAGGAAATACCAACTATAGCCTGATCTCTAGCACTGAATCTTATTACACTTATTCGGAGAACTTGCCAGAGTGTATATTTGAAATCAGCTTGGAAAACGACGGAAACACGAAAAATACACATGAAGTGTCCTTGATTTCGTGTTGCCGTCTTTTCCCATGCTAATTTCAAGAATGTCTCTATTACAATTAGCTTTGCGTTCTAGCCTATACTTGAGGGGTATAGCTTACATCCACTCTTGCGTCACCTCGTGCAGAGGTGACGCAAGAGTGGATGCACACAAAAGGAGCATATAAAACGAGCAAAAGGAAGCACACAAAACGAGCATATAAAACTGTCTTTGTATCGCACGTGCAAAATACTAACATGCTAATTCAGTTCAAATTATGGATACGCGCAAACTGAAGCGTCCCTAGTAAACCAGCATGACCTAGAACAGGTAGCGCTTTAATAAGTGTGCGTCCTTGCACATAATTGTTTCTTTGCACTGTTTCTTTGTAGTAAATATCTGCTATTTTCTGCTGACGATGGCCAATAGTTGAGGCTCAGCTTCGCACGTGGTTTGATTGAACAGCTCTGACTCACGTATTCATGCCACGCTGTCTCGCTGTCTCATACTAGGAACTATAAGCGGTGCTTACGCAGGGCTAATGCCGGCGCTGACCGCAAGGTTATTTAATAGCCTGAAGGCAGCACTATCATGATTGCCAACAAGAATCGACTGATTGTAGTTACTTTATGACAAGTGCGGTGATAAACTGGAACAGCGATAAATATGTGATAAGAGCCGGTCAAAGAAAAAAAAACGCTACCATCTACATTCTTATGCACAACTGGACTATTTTTGGCACGCATTCCAGCTTCTATAACGCTGCACAGTTTTAATAACAGAGAGCGCGCATGGTTGCGAGCCATACGAGCTGCGGTGCCGAGGCCCAGCGAGGCACCATGCGGGTTTCTCCGGAACGGGACAGCTGGATGACGAATAAAATAAGGTAAGGGCCAAAGCCGCCCGAGCGGAAGCGCCTTCGAAGCATCATTGGCTAAGATGGAAGCGGCGGCCGCGGCCTAGAACGGACCGCCGGCTTTCGGCGGAAGGGATATAGAAGGCTTTTCTTATTGTTTGATTTGGCAGCAACACTGTCTATAAGTACCGCCAGACAAACCGGGAAGCTAACCGCTCGCCGACGGATCTGACAGTGCTTGACCCCCTAGTCTCGTTCTGGGCCTGATACCTTCGACCGCCACCTGCATAGCCCCCTCGTTCCCCCTTCCCACCAACTCTTTCCATCTCTCCGCCATTCATTGAACGTCGATCAAGAGAAACGTAATCCTACGAATATCTCGAATCCTTAGGCGGTTGTGTGGGCGCATGTACTTCAGTCAAATGCGCCAAAATAGCAGCGCGTGGCCATTCTGGGAACAAACAATCATCACGGCATCGGGGTTAGAGAGCTTTGGTCCTACATCCGTGTCTATTTGGTCTCTGGCCTTTTCTTACCGTTGGCAGCGCGACATCAAATCATAGACAGCAGAGTTGTTCAACCGAGGGAATCTTGCCGGACGCCAGGTCCGAAATATCTATTACGCTATGTCTCACACGCACGTAGATAACAGCTACAACTCCTCACATTTCGCCGATAAGTGGTCCTTCATGCAAACGGGAACGCAGTATTACTTGTTTGCGGCGCGTTTGGAGATGGCTGCGTTCCAACGATATTGTGCAGCTTCAGCTGTTATGAGCCCGTCTAGAAAAAAAGAAAAGAAAAAAGTTCACATGGTCCGTCCTGTCCTCTTCGGTCAGAGTTTTCACTTGAACGTGCAACGTGCGTCCATGCACACGCGGTAGCGTTGCCAATTAAGCTTGAGCGATTCAAGCAATAGTATATTCATTACCGTCATTTCTTTGGTGATAACTGATGCGTTGTAAAGGCTGAGCGTGTGATTGTACTCGTGCATGCGGATGCTTCGCGTGAGCACTGGACACGTGGTGGTTCCTATAGCCTCTGAGTGGTTGTAGCGCTATATTTCTTTTGATTACAGACACCAGCCTTGACTATATGCATACTGTCATATTTGGTGGAAATGGTGGGCGGAATGGGTGTATAGGGTTAGGGGAGCGTAGTCAGTCAGAAAGTCAGTTCGACTTTTTAACCTCTTAGCAACATGACACATCTGCTCGTTCAGCTTCCACTGCAGCTACGTCTGCAATTAGTGAAAGTGGCAAGTCTCAAAAACTCTTCATTTTTGTGAAGAAAGGAAGGAAAGAGTGGAGAAGGAAAGGCAGGGAGCTTAACCAGTTCAACACAACCGATTTGCTACCCTACACATGGGAGCGATGTAGATGTAGCTGCAGTCAGCGCAGGCGAAACAGAAAAGATCATGGAGATTTACAAGAGTGGGAAGAATGAAATGAGACAGGAAAATCTGTACGATAACACAAAGGGCAGTGCCTTGCTATTTGAAGCTCGAACCGGTTGCCTGAGGTCAAGAACATACCAGCGCAAATATTCGAAACAAGATGAGGCATGTGTGTGCTGCGGCAAAAATCCGGCGACCACTCAGCACATCCTAATGCAATGCGAAGGGATTCACCCAGTGAGACCCGGAGGTAGCGAACACCTTCCGGAAGCGCTTGGATTTAAAGTGGGCGGAAGCATCAACCGGTCAGCAATCGATATAAGCAAGAGACATTTACAGTCTTGGTGGAAGAAACACAACAAAGAAATTGGTGCGACCGGATTCGTTACAGACATACGTCGCGATACCAGGTAGATATAGAAGTTTCGAAGAAAAAAAAAAAGATTATGGAGATATTTACGGAGGACCTGTTGTGAAGGGCATGTACGGTATGCCTGTTTGAATCAGGCAGGGTGGGTCATTGTTTGTCACCACCCCTTTTCAAAGTGGATGCTAATAAATAATCATCGGCATCATCATCAGCGAACTCTGGAGAAAGAACTGCAGAAAAACAGGCGTCTTACAAGAGGCCATTTACCTTGTAAAGGTTGTTTGAAGAGACATACACAACGAGAAAGTTGTAGTAGGTAATTTTACACGACAAAGCTTAGCTGATTTCAGGCACGTATTAGATAACAACGCGTTTCCTGTATTCGCTTTTGTGTTTTGGCAGACGAATGAAAATGCGCTCCACAATTTTGCTATTTTAGTGCGACAGTAATTAGGCGTTTGAATTGGGTTCCTTGTAATGTACTTTATTACGCCGTCAGGCATCCTCATTGCCAAGTCCTCGTTGTTACTGTGTCCTTTTTTTTCAGGCCACTTCCTAGTACTTAGCACCCTCACCCTTTGACGAAGAAAAGCTGGTGATCGAAATCATGCCCCTGCAGCAATGCACTGTTAGGAACCGGACGCGCTAACCATTCAGCTATCCCTCAACGTTCGCGCTTGGCAATATGCGCGAATTTGTTCGCACATTGCAGGCTCTGACACCGGCGGTGCCTGTGCATGTATATCGGAGGCCACAGCCGGCAGTCCTGTAGCAGACGAAGACGACATTATGAGCATTGCAAACAAGTTGTCCTTGAGAATATTGTGTTGTCGACTGTAAGAAACTGCTGTTGTCGCAATAGGTGAACTCGTAATCGGAGTCACTAAAGTCTGTTTACTTTTATATTCTTCTGCATTCTTCTGCATGTGCAGTCACTTTAACTGCGAATCACTTGTTTGCTTAGTGCGAGCCAAGGTCAAACGCGAGGTCGTCCGAGGTGACAGAGTTTGTCGCCGATGCGCGCGCACCTTCATGCGCTCACTCGCTGGCCGCGATTGGCTTGGCACCTCCTTGCTCCCTGCGCATGCGCGGCTCTCCTACGCGGCCACTCGCACGCCGCTACTCGCTTGGCGCCTCCTGTCCTCGCTCATTTTAATAAACACAACATTTAATAAACGTTTTATTAAACACCACAGTAGGTCACTGCAAACGTGTTTAACCTTGTAATGCCCAAACACAGTTCAACATCAAGAAAAGTTCAAAGAACTTGTTCGTATTTATTTTGGGCCACTAAGAGTACACTTATACAAAAATAAAAACGAAATGTACTTTAAGGTAAAGTTTATTTAGTACAGTAATTACTTAATTAGTAATTAGTTTGTTGGAATATTTACAGCTGAAACTTCCCTCCAGGATATAAAAAAACGGCAACTATAGACATAAGGTAATGTTTCCAGCGTTCATACGTATAAGAATTTTGAAGCATCAAACTCAATGTAGCATATATGATACGTTGGACAGTACAGGGTTAAACAGTATGCGGCACCCCTCTTCCAGGAGGTCGGCATTTCAGTTGCTAGACATCCGCCAGAATAGCACGCTCTGCAGTAATGTAGCGATAGGGAGGCGTTTCAATAATAATAATAGAAAAAATTAGGAAAGTGGAAGAGAAAAGTTACCAAAGACCTTGAATATGATTGCACATTTAAAATGTTTTAAGCGATATTTTTCTTTGGCTCATTCCCGGTATTTCGTGGTCGCTCGTCTTTTAACCGCATACACGCAATCCCTAATTGTACGAGAGACGTGGAGAGGGCGAAGGAATGCGAAGAGTGAGAGGAGGAAAGTGCTTAGAACGAAGATTTCTTTGTCTAGCTTGGCTAAATAAAATGAAATTGCATGCTTCATCTCTCGTTGCGGAATTTTTCATTGAATCCTTTCAAGAAAACTTCGATTAACATTGATTCCTACAAGTTCGGTGTATCTACCGTAGTATTTTTACGACAAGGTCTTCTTTGCCGAATTCACACTAGTTGGGCGTACGTGGCATCGGGGCATCTTGGTCAAAAACGGCCCTTTCGCGCATCCAGAACGTCATAGAGAGTTGCAAAAGGTACCAAATGTGGTCTCAACGTGCCAACAAGCGAGAGTTAGTTGTAGAGATGGCAAAGTTTAACATATGGGCGTAATTAGCACCAATATAGTGGAAAACTAATCACATTACATCGTAGAAGGCATTTACTCCGGGATGGGCACACCTTGCGGCTTCGTTAAAAAAAAAAAAAAAAAAAAAGACGTGTCAACCAAAGTGGACGTGAAACCAGACAACGTCGATGTACATGCGAATGAAATTACTTAGTATGAATTTCATTTGACGAGAACCGGCGTATTCAGAATGGTGTGGCCGATTTGTTTGTTTGTTTGTTTGTTTGTTTATTTCCATAATTTACAAAATACAATTATACATGGTAAGTACAATCGGAGGTCCCAAAGTAAGAACTGTCGGGGGGACCTCCTAGCAGAACGTAGGTAGGGGGTGAGTACATTATACAGCAGACAATGGCGGATTAGCAGTATAAAGATACATGATAAAATATGTACATGAAGATTATGGCAACGAATAAGAATAATTACATGTTGTTTAGAACAAAAAACTCAAAAGAATGAAAACAAGGATATCAAACCAATTAATTATCTAATAAATAAATTTTAAGACATCTACAAAATGAGTACATCTTACATGTTTTTAAATCAGTCGGTAACATATTCCAAAGGGACATACATGAAAATCTTGCTGTCAGTCGGCCGTAGTTGGTTCGTACTTTAGGTAAAAGCAGATTATGGTTAGTGGAAAACCTGGTGTTATTGGTATTCACAAGACTACAATCACTAAAACTGGGAATACATAATTCATGATTTATAAGACGATACATGATGATCAGCATTTTATAACTAACAAGTTTGCGTAGAGGTAAAATATTCAGGTTACGAAAAATGGGGGCTGATGAAGACGAAAATGGGTTGAAGGTGATGAGTCTTAAGGCTTGCTTTTGCAAACGTTCAAGTGGTCCAAGATGCGACCAGTACCTATTTCCCCAAGAAGATAGGCAGTATGACAGATGACTATGAATAAATCCATAATATAAGGAAAGAAGGATGTCTGTTTCGAAGTAAAACCGTGTTTTGATGATCACATGAATGCCAAAAGAAATTTTTTGAATCAGGGACTGAGCATGCTCACTTAATTTTAAATGTTTATCCAAGATGACTCCAAGAAATTTCGTAGACTCAGATGTATGAATGAGGTGACCATTAAGTGTCACCGCAAGAGACGGAATCAGTGGCGATAACTGAGGGGAACGAAACACCATGAATTTTGTCTTCGATGGATTGATGCGCAATGCGTTCGTTACGCACCATGACTGAACGTTGTTTAAGTCAACATTTAGTAAATGTTGCAGCGTAAGTGCATTCTTATGTGTGGTAAAAATTGTGGTATCGTCAGCATAAAGGAGAGAGTTCGTGTGTTTCAATCTGAGCGGTAAATAGTTAATGAAAAACAAGAACAAAAGGGGCCCCAAAATTGACCCCTGGGGAACACCTATGTTAGAGATTTTTGGTGTTGAGAGACAATCATTTACCTGAACAACCTGCGTCCGGTTAGTAAGATAGCTTTGAATCAGCTGCAAAGGTGGCCCAGATATGCCGTAACAGTCAAGTTTATGAGTGAGGATGTGGTGATTAATTGTATCAAATGCCTTCGTGAAATCAATAAACACAGCTCCAAAAAGTAGGCCCTGATCTATTGCTAGCTTAGCTCTGTCAGTGAAAGCGATTAGTGCGACTTCAGTGGAGAGGCCTTGTCGGAAACCGAATTGATCATCAGATAATAAGTTAAATTTGGATAAGTATTTCGTTAAACGGTTGCAGATTAGTTTGTCAATTACTTTACTAAAGAATGGTAAAATGCAAATTAGGCGATAGTTGTTAATGCATTCGCGATCACCTTTCTCAAATATGGGGATTATTTTTCCTGCTTTCAGGCTTTGCGGAAATACAGCAGCTAAAAAAAGTTTGTTAACTAAATCGGCCAAGATTGGCGAGAGTTCTTTCGATACAAGTTTAATATGGGAAGGGTAAATTTGATCAAGCCCTGGGCCGGTAGTCTTTAGTGACGAGATAATACTGTTAACTTCTTCTGGTACAGTGGGGTACAGAAAAAAAGAACGAGGACTGCGTGGAAGGCCGGGCAGTGCGATTTCTGACTGAGTGTTATCTGTATCTACAGGGGCGCTGAAATGAGATCTGAAAGCGTTAGCAATGTCATTAGGATCCGTGTATCTATTTTTATTAAAAATTACGTTGGTTGGATGTGATTGAGGTTCATTGGTGTTAAGAAATTCTTTAATTATTTGCCATTTTTGTTTCGTATTGTTACTGTTCTTAATTTTATTTTGATAGTACTCGCGTTCAGCGTGTTTCAGGACAGTTCCCAGTATGTTAGAATAAGTTTTTAGCCGACATCTTAGAGAATAATTGAATGGTTCTGCCTTGAGCTTCCTACGAAGATTTTTTTTATCGAACGCAATAGTGCCTTAGTGATCCAAGGATGCCTAGGTGTATGAAACCATTTCTTCACTGTATTTTCAGAAGAACACTGACTGATAATTTCACTTATCTCTGCTGAAAAAGAATCGAATACTGTTTCTGCGTTATCTTCCTGATATACATTGTTACAGTTAGTCTTTCGAATGATATCAATAAATTTTTTGCAGTCAAAATGAGTGAGCACGTTGTTTCTAATGTGGTGAATGTGTTTCGAGCCAAAACATAGAAATACAGGATAATGATCTGTAATAGCATAATCTAACACTCCTGCTGTAGTATAGCCGGTCGTCAAACTAACTGAAATATGATCGATCAAAGTATTAGAACCATTTGGATCATATCTAGTTGGAGTATGTATTAGTGATGAAAATCCGCAACTAAGAAAGCAGCGTACGTATTCAGAACAGGATTGGTTGTTGAGGTCAGCGATGTTAATATTATGTCACCACAGATTACTACGTTCTTGTTCTCTTCGATTATTTTGTTTAGCATTAGTTCAAATTCTGAGCAAAATTCTGCATATGATGAGGAAGGTGAGCGGTAAAGTGATGCAATGATGGTGTTACGATTGTTCATTCGCAAATAATTACGGTCAATTTCAATCCATATGGATTCACAAAGTGGGGCGCTAAACGACAAGTCAGACCTGCGCCGATAAGGCAATCCAGAATTAACAAGAATGGCTGAACCGCCACCACGATTACCCTCGCGATGGCAATATTCTGAAATGTAGCCGGGGATTCCGTATAAAATACCGTCATATGACGTCAACCATGTCTCTGATAAGCATATGAATGAAAACGTGTGATCGATGATTGAAAGGAAAGCGCTAAGGTCATCGTGGTCATCGTGGTCATCATTTATTAAAAGAAATAGAGGATCCAGAAAGAAATGTAAGTTCTCACAATGTAGCGAAATAAATAATGCAAGTAATGCAAAAATATCGGCAATTATGCAACATTGCGTCATATTTAATGCCCCAGTTTTAGTACACACGTATACCACGTACGTCGCATTCGTCTTCTTTCGCGTCGAGATCGGTTCCCACGCTTTTGTTTTCCTTTACTCGAGCTTCCGTACGCTGTCAATGTTAGAACCGGTGCGCAGAAGTAATCAACCTGTAGTATATCGTGTTGCCTGCGTCTTCCTTCTTGTCCGTGTGTGTCTATATATTGAACCCACATTCCCTAGTAATCTTTCTCGTTTACGGGTGCGATAGCGGCAAGTTAACGCGCTGTACGACCACTACGTTTACAAAATGATGCAAAATGGTGTGCGCTCAAAGTGCGCAGAGGCAGAGTGCTGCTTAATAAGCTGCATGCTTAAAATACTGGCCTCCTTTTAGTCTGGTGATATTTTCATTCTGCTTCACTCTCTTTACTTTATTTGATTTCGGCTCTCCTTCCATCATCCTTAATTCCTTTCACCACAGCAGCGGTTAACTAGACTGTCTTAATAATACACTGGCTAACTTCCCGTCTTTCTTTCTCTCTCTTAACTACTTCTGTGTGTCTGAACTGCCTGAGAGGCCACACAAGCGGCTTGATGCAGGGAGAAACTGTCGCTCTCACCGTCACTCGCTTCTCATAAGCGGGAAGCAACAACACACGCGTTAAACGGTAGCGCCCGGAGGTGACCCGCGTTGACGAGATTTCGAGAAGGGTTTTGGTTGGCTTGAGGGAGGGTGATGCCCTTAAGCCTCTTAAAGCGTGCGAATGGGATTCCCGAGTGCGGCGTACTGCATAAAGGGGAGCGACTTCTCAGCCTCAGCGGAGCGCCGCTTCGAAGCGATAGCTCTCGTTGCGGCCCAAATTGCTGCTGGCTAGAGCCCTCCTTTGTCCTAGCCTAATGAGACGACCCCCGACAAAACAGAAAAGTGGAAGAGGCCCGCTTCCTTGTGACTGAGGGCTGGCGCGTTATCGCCACCAGGGGCGCGCGCAGACGGGCCTGCGGTCACTGAGACAGTTCCTAGGAAGGGAGTGCAATCATCACGGCGTTGTTTTTCCTTTCAGTTTACCATCTTCTCTTCCGCTGAGAGCGGTTGCCGCAGAAGCGGACGCATTCGCTCCAAGTGCGAATTAGCGCGCTTGGTGCGACGTTGAGCGAGGGAGAAAGGGAGAGAGAAAGGGCGAGGTTCACGGGCGCGCTCTAGCCGTGCATAATTGAGTGTTAAATTTAGCGACGCCGCAATGGTGAGTGTATTCCCGGAGTCCGGAGCTGCATGACTGCCTGGGTGGTTCAGATCAGTTTATTCTAGCGTACCGCGCAAGCGCAAAAGTGCGCAACAACGTAGGATTTGGCCCTGCAGAAGCCCGGCGCATTAACGCTAATCGGTCCTTGCTCAGTGCTTTCCTTTCTTTCTTTTTTTTTTTCTCCCCGTGCGCTAAAACGAGATGTTCAAATAAAACGGAAAGGAAGAGAAGCACTGCGCCTTGGTTTCGACATTCCTAATCGCCAAAGGCGACGAAAGGCGCTCGGTATCATATCTCTATCTGTTTCTTTTTTTCTGTGTCATACCTTTCTCTCAAGTGTGATGATCCCAATGCAGCGCCTAGTAATCTCCCATAATTGAATAATCTGAGGCGTCGGATTACAAGCGGAAGGGTAATGAATTACGAAATATGAAGCAATAGGCTTATTCACTTCTTTCTTCTGCCGAAGTTACCACCTACATCCCCAACCACTCGCTTTCTTTACTTATCTCTTTGTATTTCTTTTCTTTCCTTCCTTCTTCCACCCGAAGTATATTTGAATGTCTTACGCAACGAAAGCACTCCAGTTTGTATTCGTCAATGTTGGAATACCAGGCAAGCTGCGTACTATTTAAATATCCAGGAATAATTCTTACACTATTGCGTGACATTTTTGTATTATTGTGTTGTTCTTTTATATAACGCGCGTGTATCGTGCTTTGAGTGCACATTAAGAATTAACACGACGCCCATCGCTACAGTGTTCCTCATATTCCTCTAAACAGCATCGGTGCGTCATACCACGTATCCTAATTTAATTCTTGTAGTTCGTTTCCTTTCAACGACTAATTAGACAGTTTTAGAATTACGTTTGTCGGCTTACGTACGTTAAGCGTAAGCACGTTTGCGGGATGTTACGGTGCGCGTTCTTTCAATACCTTTAGTTCACCGTACGGGAACGCAAACGTAAGCGCCGTCTGGTGCCTCGTGCCAAACGTATAAAAGCCAAGACAATCCATTAGCATCCATCCTGGTGTTGCTATGCGGCAACGTATGAGGACACGGTCGCCGGAATCGCCAAACTATCTCAGAAATTGGGCGCGCTATGCACTCAAAACTAACGTTGCAGGCGAGTTTATAGAAAGCGGAAGCTCATTTCTATAGTTACTGGTGATCTACGTCAGTGAGGGCGCAACCATCACGAGAATTAAGGCTGAAGCGAGAGCCGCCAGTGGTGCAACCATGTTTGCAATGTTTCTTTAGCGTCCGTAAACATTACGAACGTTAAACTCCGGGAAGTGTCATGTACTCCACATTTATTGCAAAGCGTGCGCGCGCCATACGCACTCGCATAGCAGCGTCACGGTCGAGAAATTCCCTGTTCGAACATGTAGCTCTCGCCCATGTTGAAAGAAAAAAAATACACCGTCGTAAAACACAGAATTATGACGGCATACTTAAGAAAACATTGTTTATTGATCCCGACACTCCGAAGCCGTGAGACAGCCGCAAGCAGCAGAGGGAAAAAGAAAGGAATGTCACTTATGTACAACAAAGAAATACAGCAGCTTCGACAAACATGTGGGATACATAGCACGTTTTGCGGCGCAGCCGCCTGAAATAATAAACCCCACCAAAGAAGGATAGGCATAAGGCAAAATACCAACCCGAGGGGGACTCTCGTGTGAAATATGTGAGACAGCGTACAAGCTCCCTTTTCTAGACACGCGTCAACCGTGCAAGACGGAGTGGGAGAAAGGCGAGACTTGGCCTATCACGTCACTCCTTCTATTTTTATTTTCTTTTTTGTGCTCCCGCGTGACGTGTCTACCCACCTGGCCTGTGCGAGGTATATCGTGTTCTGTCATAATACAGGAGCTTCGAATGCCGTAAGGACATGAAAAACAAGTCGCTTATTGCATAATCCACCCGGGTAGGCTTGAAAATCGGTATGCACCTTAGGAATTCATTTTTGCGGAGGTATGAACTCATCACGATACAGGTATGCCCGAAGTCATTCCATCCGCCGACAGAGCTTACCGCGTTGGAGTGGTCTCGTGCCGGACTGGAAGCCCTCGTCATTTCACCTAGCGCATTCCATTTTGCTTACCCCATCTCTCTGTGCAGAGTAGCCAACTGGGCAACCTCTGGTTAACCTATCTGCCTTTTACCTCTTGTTCTCTCTATATCTCTCTTTTTCTTGTATGCTGCTTTAGATTATAGACAGCATATTCACCACGAATTTAGTATTCCTTCACCCATACTCCGTCCTTGCTTGTGTGAAACAATATGACTATTAAAATATATGAGTAGCACCCTCTTCACGCTCCGTTTATTGACACCCGGGAAGTTGAATGAAGCGAGGTTTAGGTGCAGATGATCTACGGCCACTAAATGAGGGAACTATATATAAGGAATATCGCACAAGATAACACGCCTATGCAAAGCTAATGTTAACATATGAAGCGAAGTGGCGAAAAGATTATGAAAACAAACTACATAAAAGACATCTAGAAAGCTTCCACCACTAAAAGAGTTTGTAAGGTTTCTCAACGTCATCTCTACAAATCTATACAAGAAAACCGCCTTCTCAACCGGCTTGTTCTGAGACCTTCACCAAGCGATCACTAAACGTATAGGGACATTCTTCCTGAGCACAAGACAGGTTTTTCGTGAGGTCTTTCGTTAGGAATAATGGATGCGTGGAAGCCTCTGTCCTGACAGTGCATTTCAGAAGTCTCAACAGATTGCTCGTTATTGCTCTTTTGAGTCCCTGTACTGTGATATTTGACAATGCGCGAGATTTACGGATCTCACGTCAATGATTCTGTATCAGCAGCCTTCGTGAACGCATGGCCTTTCCTGAATATAAGACAACTTTCGTGCCTCCCGTAACGACGCCTCCAGTAACGAACACCGCACCTCGCAGGGAGTCTCCACGATGACAACGTTATTTCAGAAGCACATCACTCGTTTGGAATCTCAACTAACTCTTCACTGGAACGAGATGTTAGTAAGAAAGCTATTGACAACTCGCCACAAATATATATCCGGTCCTACAGGACATACCAGATTTGAAACATAGTGAGAACTATTATTCTTTCAGAACTTATTCAACATATTTGCTTTACGCGCACGTGGTGAACACCAATGTATAGGAACTTGCGTCTGAAGGAAACCTCCCCTGTGAGGAGCGGAAGAGAAATAAGTCTGCTAACAACATTTTGTATGCTTTAGGGTCTCCTACTCGGAACTACGTTGATGACCACCACTATGCTGAGGCCTACAGATCCCGTGCTAAGCAATAATTCAAAAAAAGAAGCAATGCGGAGTAATGCTATCTAATCACTACGAAGATGACGTGTCTTTAAAGTTCGAGCTGCAAGCCCTCCAGATGGCATAGTTGCGAGACAGCGCTCATCCTGTGCACTCCCTTGTCGGTTGTCCCCGGTTTTAAGTGAGCGGTGCAGAAACCACAACACGAAGTTTTCAACTTAAGTTCAACCCCTGGCTCACTTATGGTTGTACATATGGATCGACCTCCCATCCAGTGAGGCAAGCAGCCACACCTCACCGGATGCCTCTGCTCCATAACGCGTGGAGGCAGCTTCCGCGGGGCCCTGAGCGTATCAGGAGCCCGCCTTCTCTCAGGCATGCAGGCCCGCCGGGAATCTCGGCTGGGCGGGCGCCGCAGCGGGGAGCTTGGCGAAGCCAGCGGACCTTGAGCCCGTCAGTGCCTGCTGAAGCACACCCTGCGGCGGGGGTTCGACGACAAGCTGCACGTCAGCCGGGTTCTCCTGCTTGACGCCCGGCTCGTTGGTCTTGATGTCAGCGCGGAAACCGTTCTGGTCGGCCACGTAATGCACCTTGCGGTAGACGCCGTACGCGTCCGTGTAACCGTAGGCGCCTTGCACCGAACCGGACTCGTCACCTTTCTCTTGGCGGAACTGGTTGTTGCCGAACTCGTCCTGAACGTTGTAGCCGAAGTCGAATGGCTGCGGACGGTCCTGCGTTAGAGGGGTGGGGGACAGGTGTAAACAGCATGTCAGTGCGGGTGCGTACCCGTGGATGACGCACCACTTGGGTAGGAAGCGGAAGATTTCGTTCAAGTAAATTAGCAATGTTAGCAACCTTGAGTGTGGACAACGAGCGTAGTTCAAAATAGGAATAGTTGGTGTGGCATTTTGTGCAACGGGGAGCGCTCAAGCGGTACGAAAAGGCAGCAGATAACTTGACAGGAAGCGCATTTTTGCTATATTTACATCATGCCTAGAGGAAGAACAGGGTCCCCGCGTCATTGAGGCAGCGTTCTGAAGCTTTCTGTATATAGTTACGAAAGAAGAAACACTATTGGAGTACGGAAACATGTTCTGTGGTCAACCGGCGGAAGAGTTAGTGTACGTTTAGCCTATGGTTTCATGTGGGAAGCTGTCACATTAGAGAGAGGAGCTTAATCAGGTAGGTGATAAAGAATATCTAAATTGCTCTAGGGAGTTATATTTTTGATGCTAAATATTTATGAATCTATTCTTTTCTGTAACACTAACGCGGTTACGAAACAATGTCCAAGAACATTTAAAAAAGACATAATCGTAATTCGAACTCACTAGTCCTGCTGACTGCCCATACGTCGAATGCCCATACGTTGGAGCTGCCTGCAGGTAGTTTCCGGCTTGTCTGAACGTCGTAGCCTGGCCAAGGCTGCCGAAGCTGTGACCTTCTGTTTCAAGCGTCTCTTCCCCTTTGCCATCTTCGCTGTAGGCTCTCGCTAGTAGAAGGCCTAGTAGGAGAAACTGAGAACACAATGTAAACGCACACTTAGTATAGTCTGAGTTGCATACATTATTTACACATGCAGTACAAATTGAGAAGATTGGCCATATGTTAGGTTAGGACGTTCCGTTATTAATGCGAAAACAATATATGCCCCATTACGCAAAAATCCGGGGTTGTCGTCGGCGGCGTGACCGAAAGATGGTACCAAAAATGGCCGACGGCGTGAAGAGTAAAAACACGTAAAAATGCTAGGATTGACGTCAAGTTTGTCAGGCAGGTTTCTGTAAACAAAGTCAATTATGGGAATTGAAAAGAAAATTTGATACATTTCGGTCTGGGTAGGAATCGAACCCAGGCCTCCGGGGTGCACGCTTCCCCGACGCCGCGGTGGCTCCATGGCGATGCTTGACTAAAGTTGTGCCTAGTGCATGCGTCATTGCACACGTCACGTCATTGCCTCCGTCACTGCCTCCCAAATGTCACTTGCTCTTCGGATTTCATCGGTGCTGTGTCTACTGGGATGCACTAGCTCCGAAGCGTCTAAAGCTGTGAAACGTGGTTGCACACGGAAGCATGCCTCAGAAGACAAAGCAAGGGAACACAAGTTATAATGATTTCGCATTCCCACACCTAAGCAGTCTTAAGTGTCTATGCTGATTTTTTTAGTTCGTAGTGACATTGTCTTACGCTGTGCTTGTCTCAAGCACAGCGTAAGTTACGCATTGTTACGCATTGTCTTGAATTTGTTAGCATTTCAGTGTGAAACACCATTCATTGAAAAAATAAGAAACAGAAAGCAAGGAAGAAATTAGAAAAATTGTTTGCTTTAATAGTTAGAGAACTTTTCCAAAGAAATCGTAACAGTCATGAATTCAAAAAAGTAAATGCCTTTAAATGGCAGTATAAGGAAACCTTGTGCTGCGAGAACTGAATCAGTCATTAGCTACCTGGTCAGAAACGCGGTAAGAATAGAGTGTGCCATTAAATCATGTTTCATGCAATCAACGATGTCCTCGAACAGTTAAATAAACTTGCTATAGCCGTGCATTCCTACATAACACAAGTAATTCTGCAAACTACACCAACCCAGACATATTAGCATGCTGCGACATCATGAAAATGTCAGTTTTCAAACCGCGTCAAGGCAGGATGACTTAGCATGTATGCAATTGGGAGTGTTGTCTAGATCTAACTTATAGGATATCAAATATCACAGTAAAACGTTCTATGCGCTTGTCAAGCAGAAAGAAAAAAATATATAGATATAGTTTTTTTTTTTTGTAAAACTAACATTTGACTACCAAAGAGGAGTGTCGTATGACTCCTTCTTTTGCGGGGAAGCAGAATCCATTCCCAGATCGACGGAACCTTTAAGATCTAGAAAAGAGGCATATACGTACCATCAGCATTCCTGAAGCTTCTTTCGAAACCACAACCTCCGAATGCGATGAGGAAAAGGAAGAGCGGCGATGGATGAAGAAGTAAAGATGCCACTCTTCCTCCGAGACGAAAAGAAAACTTTGGCTTCGACTTCCGCTTGAACGAGCGCTCGGGTTTCGCTTCGCTTCGCGCCTTTAAAACGCACGGCGCGGTGCGCAGGCTGGCAGCACGTCTGACGGTGTCGACAAGTTGGCGACTTCGGCGCTTTTATACCCGCCGCGGTTTCTCTGCCTTGACGTCCCGCACTCCTTCCGAAAAAGGGGTGGAAATCAGCGCGAGAAAGTGGGAGATTAAGACAAAAGGAAAGAGTGTCTTCATCATCATCATCATCGCCGTCGTTGGCAGCATCGGAGACAGCGAGATGACTCCCTCCTGTGTTGTCGCGCGCGAGTCGTGTGGAAGGAATTTTCTATCTGCTTTTTGTTTCTGTTGGAGGTCCTTCAAACTCGCTCATCCTTGTCTCTCTAGGCGGCCTACATCGAAGCGAGGGTACAAAAGTGAACGTGGAAGGTGTCGTCACTTTTCGGGCGGCGATGTGCGCGCTCTAGCCTTTTGTCTTTGTCGTGTTTATCGTTGTGGCCGTGGCTGTCGTTAGTGCGTTTTCTTCGCCCACACCTAGGGGCACATTCCTTCGTTTGAAAAGAGTGTCGCTTGCGCCCGAGTCTGCAGGCTTTAATTGCGCTTCCTGACTCCCGCCACGGATACCTACGGCGCTTTTCAGGTCGGATGACGTAAGGTTTCGAGCATTTGTTTAATGTGCAAAATTTAGATGGGTCGTGTGAATGAATAACGGTAGTATTATTTATTACCAGGTCCGAATACTTATCTTTCTAGGCGTATTAATTCTGTTTAGTCTGTTCAAGAAAAAAATGTCACAGTTTCGCCCTAAGGGCGAAGCAATGAATGCGATAGCAACACAGCAATGTCATACGAAGTAAGGTGAGCGGCTTTGGTAGCAACAACACGCAGAACTGTTGTCGACGCCATCGGCGTTTTGCCCGCGTTAGCTCAAAATGCGTGCGGCGTTGGTGACTGTTGCTGGAGCCTCTGATATAAATAGGCACTTGGTGCCGCAGCTAAACGTCGCCTCCCTTCCCTCCCCCTCCCCCACGGCCTCTCGCGCGTCCGAAGAAGGCGCGTTTGCTCTACATATATGGTGATTGTAAAGGAGAAAAGAGACGCCTACTTCTGCAGCCCTTAAGCGAGCACGGCGCAGAACGCGCGTTTGTTCTCCGCCGTGCGTTCACTCCCCGTGAAAGACGCGCCCCTCGCGCCCTTTCACTCGCACATACAGCGTTCGGCGCGCGGCGACGATTTCATCTCCAAATGACGTCATACGGAACCTCACGGCGACGGCGACGGCGACGGCGACGCCGACGGCAGAAATCTGCTTTTGAGTGTCCATATAATTGCTATCGCAATAATAATGGGCTTCAACACGTCTAACGTTAGATCGTTTCAGCAATTGTGGGTTTCCGTCCTTGCCATGGAAACATGATGCTGATTTCAAACTCCTACATTGTTGTGAATGCGTGCGTACGCGTGTGGCCCTGCGAATCACATTAAGAATAATGAACTGTACGAGTCTGACTTAGTAACGTTCGAGTAAAATGAAATATGCGAACGGGGGGGGGGGGGGGGGGTATTTTATCTTGCTGCATGCATACGTGAAGACAACTGGAGTTAGCTGGTGTGAGGTCACTTGTAAAGGGGGTATCATGTTGAACATACACCTAAACCTACGCGCATAAGCGGTTTTGCATTCCACCCCCCATCGGAATACGGCCAGCATGGCCGAGAATTGAACCCGGCAGCCCTTGCTCACAAGCATAACACTATTAATGTATATCAGAAACACGGTAAACAATCGGCCGCCCAAATTAGTGTTGTCATAGGGTGCAGATGTTCCGGCTTCCAAACGGAATCCTTGTTCACTGGAAGCAGTGAACAAGGCTTCGGTGTGGAAGACAGCACGTCTGCTCTATTCGACAAACCTAATTTTGTCGGCGTGTTGCATGTTTATCGCGTTTTTAATGTTTTTGGTTCCCTACCAGACGAGATGTCATCCAATTATTGATTTCAACGCTATGAATGCTTCAGAGAGCATGGTCGGAAAATGGGTATGAAAAAGGGTCAAAACGAATGTAGATATCCATAAGACCGAATGGAATTTTAATGCCTCGCACGCAACATCTCTTTGTAAGTGGAGGCGCCTCTTCGTTGACCATCGTGTTTGGCTATCCGCGACGAGATCGAGCTACAGGTGGCAGCACGGTTGCCGCATTAGTGTGGATAGGCAGTCGGCGGCCCGTATATATTGAAGCGTAAACGGCGGCGCTTCGCTGTGCACGATGTGGCTCAATTTTATGGTAAGGAAACTGGCTGGCTGCGGGGAACTGATCATATATTTCTCTCCAATGCCGCATTTTCTCACTAAATGCTCTGAAATTTCCATTTTACTTGAAAGAAGCGTAAAGCACTCGTTCAACGAGGGACTCGCACTCATCCAAACAGTGTGTTTCGGCACTTCCTGGCGGTAATTTCTGCATGTTTCACTGGCGTTCCACCTGCTCTACTAAAATTGTTGTGGAAGTTAATTAATAGTTCATTCTATGCGAAACTTGGCCTGGTTACGAAAAAGTCCACCACTTTGTGCAACGAAGTTAAGGTAGCAAGGTAATGCATAGTTTGCATCCTCAATTGTAAGCATAGTTTCCGTTTCTGTCTTTTTTTTTTTTTTTTGGGGGGGGGGGGGGGGGGTCGCTGTAAAATGCGAACACTTAATGAGTCCAGTCAATCGAGCTAGGACCATGTGAGGGACAGAATGTTAGCAAACTGACCAGGTTGCTGCAGCCAAGAATATCTTGATCGCAGTAAGACTAAAAACGTGTGCTTTAAGCACAAAGCTGCCATTGTATCGTTACGTGCAATGTTGTCATCATTTGAGAGGCTTGAATAATTAGGCGTTTTATTTTAGCTAATAGTGACCGCTGTTTATTGTCAAGCTAACAACTCCAGACTGAAGAGCGAATGGACATTGTAGTAGCTGCCTTTCATTCAGTGTTATGATGACCTGCGTCTAGGGCACACGTGATCCTCACTAATACGCCATTGTAGCTTTCCTTTTGTAGCTGCGAGTAAAAACACAAAAGCCCACGATTCACTTGCGAATCAAAATAAACTCACCGAAACAAAACTGATTGAAAATGATTGAAACTTCAAAATCGAAGGAGAGCTGTTCGGTCTGGTACCTTTCTAAGGTTCCGTTATGCTTTTCCGAACAGCGCTTCTCTTTGGCGCAGTGCCTTAAATTTTGTTATGGCACGCGCGCGAACGAAGAGCCTCGACGGCATGTGGGCGAAGCTTTAATTGCCGACGTGCGCTGTTTCTTTTTTGTCTTACTGTCGTTGCACGCGGGCCTAAATGACGGAGGAGCGCCGCCCTCGAAGAGCAACAGGAGCAGCTCGGAAGACACAAAGCGGCGGAGAAACCGGGTCGCCAGGGCACGCCAACCGCTCTCCGGCCGGCCTCGCGTCACGGCAGAGAAGCGCGAAGGTCTGAGAAAAAGGGAAGGGCAGAGGGGGTCACCGAAGGCAGAGCCTCCTTTGGACGACTGGAGAAGCTGACCGAACCGTTGCTTGTGACTCATTCGACAGATGGCGCTGGGGCTTCTCACGTAACCGAGACATTCGCCTGGCAAGAACCGTAGGGAACGTGAAACCCCGAAGCGCTGGGATTGAAAGCGGAAGGGAGCAATAACTACTGGTCAGAGGTCGAGATAAACAACAGACGTTTAGATTACTCGTGGAAAAGAGCAGGGAAGATACTGATAGAAGAATGGCCCTTACAAACGTAGGTAACTGTACGATACAGGGATTAGAGCACTGCACGGGCCGATTTGGGCGGCCCGCCCGAGCCCGATCAAAACTTTTATGGCGAGACCCGGGCCCGGCCCGGGCCCGGAAATAATCTACGTTACCCGCCCAGCCCGGCCCGCCACCCCTTTACCTTAAGCCCGAGCCCGGCCCGAGCCCGACTAGAAACCGGCCCGAACCCGGCCCGAGACCGAAAAATACATGTTTTTCAGAGTTGAGAAGCCCGAGAATAACCCGCAGAAAGCCCGAGCCCGGCCCGGGCCCGCGTCAAAAAACCTGAGCCCGACCCGGGCCCGGGTCAAAAAGCACACGCCGTACCCGAGCCCGGCCCGAGCCCGTGAAAAAACTGCTCTACCCGGCCCGGCCCGGCCCACGGGCCGGGCCGGGCCCGGGCTTTCGGGTAAGCCCGAGCCCGTGCAGTGCTCTAACAGGGATAGCAGTTTTAATGAGGAGAGACCCGATTGTGAAGTGTTGGACAACCGCACGTGTTCATACTGAGAGTACTTTCTTCCCTCTCTCTCATTTCTTTCTTTTTATCCCTTTAAACCTCTTCCCCCGTGTAGGGCAGCAAACCGGACGTGCGTCTGGTTAACCCCCCTGCCTTTCCTTTCTTTTTCCTCCTCCTACACGAGGAGGGAGAAGATCAAGGAGAGAGAGCCAAAATGCTAGGCTGTAATAGATATGGTAAACGCCTGATTAGGTCAAGCGTCTAGGTGGCTATTTCTCGCCGCCCGGATTCAGTGGGGAGGCCAATAGAAATATTCATCACCATTCACATAACACACGCATCGACACTGCTTTAAAATATAACATTTTGACATTGATACGAACTTTCTCAATCAACACCTAGTGGATTTCTCAAGTTACCAATAACTACCAACGAGGCTCGAGTGAACTCAGCATTCGTTTTCTTTTGTTTGATTTTTCGAAGGCTCAGCAAAGAATTGGGGTCTTACGCACATAAAAACAAGAAAACGTGAAGTTGTTGTAGTGAAAATGTTCATTACCGAAAGTTAAGCTGTTCGTCATCGCAAACTTAAATTATTCGTAAACACTTCTTCCTAAAAGCTAAGCTGCTTTCCTTCCCAAAACAAAACGAATGCGTAAGATCCTACGCAGTGAAAACTGCAAAGTTGACAATGCACAGGCGTGCGACTATAGCCACGTCTTCACAAGGTTATGCCGAGCTGCTTGCTTTTGTAGCAGACAATGGCGACTTTTTATCACCAGGGCCAGTGCAGGTTATAAACGAACAAAATTTTAAAGCACTTCGGAAGAAATGTTTCTTCCAGGTATTCTCTCCCCATTGCTCTCCCCAATGAATTACACAAATACAACTTTTAACTTTATTCAACACTCAGTAGAGCTAACAAAAGTCCATCCTGAAGCTCCAAGGTTGATAAAAAAGGGCTAAATATAAAACTGAGGGTCGTACGACAAAATATACATTTTTTTTTCGAATAAGAAAGCGGGCTAACAAAGTTGAGCAAGTTTTTTCTTTGCAAATGTCGCTGTCATTGTTCGCAGGGAGAAATGGAACAGCGCAATTTCTTACTCTCTTTGAAGTATTATAGGGCGGACATTTCCAATAGCCAGAAAAAACGTCATCCTGTGAGAAGCGGGCCGTAATCTCTAGCGAGACCGCTTGATTGCGTCAGCCTCTGAACCCAATGAAAACTAGTTGACCTATAACAGTTCGAAGGAGAAGGAGACATCGTCTAATGCCGCAGAGTATCTATATCTCGGTGCTGCGATCGCATCGTTTGCAGCAACCAGGTTAAAAGGTGGCGCCGAGCAAGTTATCGCCGCATCCGACCCCGGGACCTATTAAAAAACTGGACCGGCCTTCTGTTTCGACAGCGGCGGAAGCTTGGCCTTGTTTGCAAACGAGAACCCATCACTACGTTTCCGGGGTTTGCAAAGTCAAGTTTTGCAAACGTGTTGTGGCTATACAATGCTGTAAAGTGACGTGGAAGCTGGAGCTAGCCTCACCTAACCAGATTCTGAATTCTCGAAACCGTTTGCAGGTAGGAAATTGTTATTTGCCAGCCATCCCTGTGACCTTGTGAGCACCCGCAAGAAGTCATTTTGCTGGATTGATGAGGAAAGATCGTCGATATCCATAAATGAAATTTTATCGGCTCTATTTAGGAAACTTTTACCACCTTTCTGTATTTTACAGGCTGTCTCCGTGGTCTATAAGTTTATATGAATCTATAAAGACCTGCAGAGAGAATACAACCTTGCGTATTTTCACTCTAAATGAACTGTTTTCATTCACGTGACTAGGCTAGCTTTAGGCAAAAAGTAGAAGAAAGACTGCCCGTATAAATGTTTCCCAGTTGATAAAAGTCACACTTGTTAAGTCGTTCTTCTATCAGCAACCTTATTACGACAAATTTTGAACAGCACATATGCCCACGTGCCTAATGCGTGCTTCAGTGCATTCTTGGAATATGAACAGCGTAATTTGTTCAAGTCCCAGAATAAAATTCTTCACAAGATCCAAAGTATTGTTACCGTTCGATCTACTTTAATTGCGTAGCAGCTGCCTATTCTTCTTTGTTGCCACTCAGTATTTCCTTGAAGTGTCCGCGCCACTACTCTCGCCGAGATCGCTTCTCCAGTGAGTTGCAACAATAGGGTAGGTCACACACTACACCGTTTATTTAGGCCAAAATCGTAAAATAATGTTGTAAAGAACGCCAGCGCGTGCGCAAGCGGTACTGTCATTTGTACGCACAAGACACATTTCGTCGTTGTTCTCAATGCTCAGCGTCATACTACAGTTCACTCAGGGTCTCATTACAAACATTTGCATATCAAAATATTATAATTAACTCAGCACTTGGCTAAAAGGCAGTGGCCATATGATTTCTCTTCATTTTCGTGATATAATAATCTGTTCATGCCTGTCGCCACAAATGTGGGCAGATGTGCTAACACGGAGCTACTGAAATTTGCTCTGAGACCACTCTGATCTAATAACCATTTTTCGGCGTTAGTTACTTAATTGAAGCATAATATAGTTGAATGACAAGTTCGTGAAGTTATCAGAAATCGTAACAACGCCGAGAACTATGCCAAACCTAAGTTGACAAAGCGGAAGTATGAAATAAGTTCTTGAGTTAATCATTTAACAAGAACCAAAGAAAAGCGAGCTTTTAAACTGGCGCATGAATATGGGTCAGTCATTAATAAAGTCGGTCTCCCACTCATTCGTTGACTAAAATTACGTCATTTTGCAAAACGAAGGCGCTCTTACATGTATGCCAAGGTAACTTCATTCGGAAAATGTCAGTTCATTATGTGAAAATGGCCGCTTTTTGCGACGCACTCATCAGACCGTGAAAAAAGCTATGTGGCGTGCCTGGCACGGTTATTTGATTTTTAGTTATTGTACAGGTCCCTTCAGTGATACTAAGTAGTTGCACTACACACTTTCAAGCTGCCTCGCTGCCTAATTTGTTGGCCAGATTTCGACTGTGTGATTTAGTATAGGCCGAGAATAAGCCACGCTCCAATTAAGAACAACGTACGTTCTGTCCTACTGTGAAGTTCACCAGTAAATAATTATAAGCGAACGATGTAAATATTAGAGGAAAACGTATTATTCGATCTTACAGTGAGAAAGGAGGGGCATCAAACAAATGCAAGTATAGATTGGCTTTTGTATTATTCATTAAATTCAAGTGTCGTTCACCCTTTCTGGTAACGCATCAACTTAGGCATCGTCAGATTGTACGAATGCTATTGACCTTTTGCGACTTCGCTTTGTATCGTTGAGTATCTGTCGCAGTTAAGCGTATTCTTAACAAAATTTAACGTAACCTATTTTAACCACTGAAGCATCGGTTCACCTTCTATGTAATTTGTACATACTTGCATAGTATAAAGTGGACCCCTGAAATATTACGGCCAACAATTTTGGTCTGTGTACCCATATATTTCGGTCAAAATGTGGCACGACAGTGAGAAAATGAGAAGCGGGCAACCTAAACAATAATTATTCAGTTTTCTAAACGGATAAAGATCAGATGTGAAGATAATGAGAGATAACAATGAAATTTCACATCATTTTGCCTTTGCGAGCTGTTTGAGATGAACTGTAGGTGATTCTTTGTTTTTGCGGATGAGTGCTGGCGATGAATTTGTACAGTTGATGATGCTCTGTAAAGAAAAGAAAAGGAATTAGCTTGCTGCATCAAGGTAATGCTGATAGAATTACGGACGTTTAGTGGCACATTACAATAATTAAACTCTGACGAACATTTAGGTGGCAACGATAACCGAGAATACAGACTAAAATATTTCCTAATGAGACCTTAAATGAATACATGATATGGCTGAAATGAACAATAATTGGGTTTAACAGGCGTTTTTAGCTGCAGTAACTAGAAACAACGGCATTAATATTACCGGGAAGAAATGTGTGAAAAATAAACTAAGTTCTTTCTTTATCTAAATGCACAGCGCATAACGCTTTGATGTGACAGCTATGTAAAAATGAAGTTGTTAAGAGCAAATTCCTAATTTCCGAGAGCTTTCTTAGAAGTATTCACAAATAGAAGTTCGTTTTAAAGTGATTTCTGTCTTTGGTGAACAAAAAAAAGTAATGCAGTGGAACGAACTAAGTTTTGGATGGAGGATAGTTCTACATCGTTTAATTTCAGATTAATGACACGGGTTTCCTGGACATCAGTAAAGTTCGAACAAAAGCGGAGCGAATGCGCTTCTTGCGTGATATTCTCAGACCACCACCGAATATAAAAGTGAGCTCGCGAACCTCATTCATATTTATGCCTTTACGCCCATGAAATGAACCAAATCGAAGACCGCTTAACCGGGTGCTGCAATGCGCAAAGTGCCTCGAGTGCGAAAAAAGAAAGATATAATAAAAAGCCACAAGACGGAGTGCGAGTGGAACTGAATTAAACATGCCGAGGCACGCACAGCTACTGATAACTGTACAGAAAAATTGAATGCGCTCAGGCTTACAGAATACAAATTGAGGAAGTTTCAAGCCTTAAATAATCGAACAGATCAGAGAGAAAGAAACAAACGAAATAGAACGAACTCCACCTAGCGAGTGACGTGGCCGAGTACTCACATGGATCGAGATCTGAACGTCGTTCACGAGTGGACTCCCTGGATAATCCTCTTAGTCAAGTAGTAGGTGGAAGAGGATTCAAAAGGAGAAGCCTGTTGCCTCAGCCTTCCTGCAGTTGACCGCACTATCCTGGCTTGGTTGTAAGGATCCGCGACGATAGCAGCATAAGGTAGTGCGTAGGGCGAATGGTGGAAGGTTTGGTACTGTCCTGGCTGAGCCACCTGGTACGTAGTTGGGTCCAAGGGCGTGTACTGCTGGTACAAGGCTCCTGGGTAAGGAGAAGCTGCGACAGCCTGAAGCTGAGGTGGTGCAGCGGCGACCACCGGTGGCTGCACCTGAAGTGTTGATTGAGGAGCGGCTGCTGGTGCGGCGGCGACGACGTTGTGTTGCGCCTGAAGCTGCGGCTGCACTTGCGCGGTAGGCTGCGCCGTGGCTTGAAGCTGGGGCTGCGAGAACACTCGTTGCACCGTTGGCACTGGCCTCAAAGTTTGGGTGGGAACGGCAGGAGGTCTGGATTGAAGTCCGACATTTCGCACTGGCTGCACGGGCACGGATGCTGCGAGCTGTCGGTTGTAAACCACTTGTCCCGGTGGCACAGCAACCAGAGGTGACGTAGCCAATTTGTGCGATTCTGTCATCGATTTAGCAGGCGCCTTCTTGAGGGCGCTGGCGTCAGTGTGCGAGTGCGAAGCCTTCGAGTGATGGCGAGTCGATGGTCTTGGCAGAGGAGGAAGGGCCGGCTTGATGTGCTCCACAGGGAAGGTCGGTCGGAACTCGATAGTCGCCGTGGAGGTGGCCTTTCGGGAAACGACCGGCTTCGACCGAGCGGTCCCTTGAGAAGCAACGATCTGGATGTCAGGCGACTCCTCACCAGTCTTTTCGGGTATGCCACCAAGCGGCGGTAGTTCGATGCTGTCTGGAATTCTCAGCACATGCTTGGTAGGCGGTGCGTCCGGTGAAAATGCCGGCTTGAAGCTTCCTGGGCGCTTCCTGTAAATGACGTTCTTGAGGATGTGCTTGCTTGGGGTACCCCCTTCAGGTTCCTGGACAGTGAATCCGACGACGGGAGCAAAACTGCTTGTCGGAGCTGAAGGTGGCTGTGCTGGTGAATCGGTGTCCTTGTCAAAGTCTACTAGAACGGCGGTTACTGACCCGGAGCCAACAGCCTGTCTCCTGTGGCGCCTATGGAAGAAAGGGTTGAACAGAGTGGTTGTATCAAACAACGAAGCAACGCCGTATTCACCCTCAGGCTTCTTGTAGGATACTCCTTTAGGATGATCCGCAAGAGTTCTCAGGGCTTCTTCTGGCGAGTTTGGTGCATCCTCACGGACAGGGTACTTTCGACTGACCTTAGCTTCTAATTTCTTGTGATTCTCGGTGTCCTTACTAAAAGGAGGGTTCACGCTATCAAAAATAGAGCCGACGCCATATCCTCCCTCGGGTTTTTTAAACGAAATACCCTTGCGCGGATTCTTCTTGATTGCTTCCTTTGCGAGCCTGTACATACTTTCACGATCATACTCAACGTGTTTGGTATGCCTAGGCAAAACACCTGCACCGGTAAGCTCTCTCACGGCCGTTCTCAGATCTTCCTCGTAGTGATGGCGCACGTCACGACTTTCATCAGCAGATCGTTTCTGTATGCGAACAAGGCGACCGGGAGAACCACCGCTGACTCCTCTTTCGACGTAAAGGCTTCCGAGGCCGAGCACATCTGTCAGCCTTCCATTACCATTCGCAGCCACTGTGGCTCCCGGAGGAATGGAAATGCGTCCATTTTGTACCACGGAACCGATGCCATATGCGCCTTCTGGTGCTTTGTAAGAACGTCCAATAGGAAGGTTCAGGTTGACCACTGGGCTGGAGCTAACTGGTGCGTTTGGCAATGGCGGCGCTCTGATAATATTTGCAGCGGGAACTTGACCTGCACGGAGAAAAGGCATTTCACTTAGTCACCATGCCTAAACCAATGACGCCGTGATAACAATTGCGATTGCCGAAGTTCGATTTTTTTCAAACCACTTAGTTATCGCAAACTCGCCTCATATCATTCAGGGGTAGCGCCCTCTTGTTAGAGCACTCGGGCTCAGTGAACCGAGCCAAGGAAAGTACATAGCCACTAACAGACCTACCTGTTTGAATTCCATTGAGTCCCGGGCCATATGGGACGTACTGTTGTCCTCGGACACAGATAAACAGGGCTAGCAGTACGGATGCCAATTGCTGAAACGAGCAGGAAACAACGTGCCGCTATTAATCCAGGCTGGTGCATTCCTCGGATGTGCAGATGTCACATCTAGAAAACCTCAGCGGTCGCCATGACCGCACTTGGCAAGCCGCTGAAGTTAACCGCTTACCTGCTGCGCCTTCATGTCGAATGTGGCAAGGTGTTCACCCTCGTCGCTCGCTTTTATAACGGGCGTGATCGGGTGACCAATCCCGATGCGCGAGCGAGCGCCTCCGTCGCACGAAACGAGTCCCGCTCGAGATTACTGCCGAGGTGAAAGTGTATTTCTCGGTTGCAAAAGATCCGTATGGGCGCCCCCTCCTTTCTGCGCTCATCGACTTAACGTGAACGGGGTTTACAGAGCCCTCGAGCTCTGAAGGAAAGAGAGAGAGTGCGTTACGGAGAACACGGTACAGAAAGCTCGGCTGTATCAGCGTAGACCATCTCAGGAGACGCGTTCCGCATTCTCAATCACGCGCCGCTAGCCAGACTGCCACGAGTCGACGTCCGGCCCGAAGACGGCAAGGTTATGGCATCAGACGTGCGCACGGCCTGCCTGCCGGCTCTCTTGCGTCGTCGCAAGACCGCAATGAATAAAGACCCACCCGTTAGCTTCCTGTGTTTAGGCGCCATCTGTATCTGCCTTCGCGAATTACAATGGCTACTTCGTTTTTTTTCGTTTTTTTTTTTAGCTTTGTAATTACTGAACGACATAAGAAGGAAAAGTTGGCCAGCCGAATCTCTCCTTCGCACCTGGCACTTGCCTCCGGAGAGTTCGCACAAAGTTTACTTTGTTTGATATTTCGAGGATAACGGAAGCTGACAGAGCATGCGAAGTTCCGGTGGTGTGTACAGCGAGGCGTTCGGCCAAGCCAAGGCGTTAAAGAAGAGAATGAGTTGGCTGTGCGGGGTGTGCACTGCGCCAAGGGCGTCGCTAATATATAGCACAGAATGGCAATTGCACACTTGCTTGCTCTCGCTTCCTGTAGAAAACGTCGGTGGTTCTACCGCGCCCCGCGGCAGTCTTTTCCAACCAGACAACAAGCAAGTGATCAAGGTCAAGGCGGTCAGAACGCAACCCATAACAAAGCGACCTAGGAGGGGGGCACGCGTATGAGCTCAGTTATCGGTCCAAATTTCTGTGTGCTGTGACGTCAAAGCAAGCGCGTGACACGCATGGAAAGTGACTCGTCACAGTCGAGTAATTCAATATCGCTGACTGCTCCAGGGCAACGGGCGATTGCTCCACATTGGAGACAGCGCAAGATGACATGCCGGGCCGATACGCTCTAATACTCTAATGAGAGGCGGGAGGAGGACGCGTGCACGAGCGGAGAGGGGACGGGGCGGTGGGTGGCGACATTGTGTCCTTGATGTATTTCCGGAAAATCGAAAGGTTTACGGTACGAAGGTGAGGGCACAGGGTGTGTTCGCTTTCAAGGGCCGCGAGGGTGTTGCTATTTGGTAACAGCTACAGGCGGTGTGCAGAAGAGAAATCCTGCTTAGTAACGATATCTGTAAGAGCGCTTTAGAGAACACACGGCTTTGGGAGCTTCGTTTCTCACAACAGCGCACGAACAACCGGATGCTTGAAGAGGATGGCGTGTGGCGTTGCGTCATGTGTATATCGAACCTTCTTGCGAATGAGACGCGCAGTTTGCGAAGAGCAACCTAAATCCTGAACTTGTTGACTTTTATTGACGCTTATATCCTGCCGGTCGCATGCTATAAAAATCGAAATGAGAAAGAATCAACTGCGCAGGTTCACTAAGTGGTTCTAAACTTGGCGACGGTAAGCTTTTTGTAGGGCTTACATCCGCGAAAATAACACGTGTTGAAGAAAGTAAATCTTAGAGATACAAATAGGTTCAAAGCAGAAGCTTGTATGCTGGCTATCTACGTACGGCACACTATAGCTTTTTATGCACGGATGTTCACATTGGCAACAACAAAGAATTCATAGTGGCAAAACAGTAACTTGATTGGGCAGACAACTAGGAGAAGAAAGATATAAATATACGTAAATGACCCAACTATTAGCATAGTTGTACAATGTTGAGGTTCATCTTGCGGCTCAAATTTTCATCCCTTGTCCTCTCTCGAGTTGCAGGGCCACGTATAGTTTTGCTCGTAACAAAGCTTTGTCTGATACCCTGATACAAAGAGTGAAGGTTGAGTCTGCACGCTCATTTGGACAATCACCGAATGTCCGCATTGGCTTATCCCGTAAACAACCCAAGAGTATATTATATAACGAAGAGGGAGGGGGGTATTACTCAATATTGCGTCTATGGTAATGGGCAGTCAGCGATGTGCATTGTTTCAGCGTTCCAGACACATAGCTGGTGTCTTCATACTTCCGCTACGATGTAGTCTGGCTGAGTACTTTTCATCGTACGCCATGGGAAAAGGTGAATTCACAATGCACCAAGTGCAGTAAGAAACATGAGTCAACTTTCAGCCTCTCCTCTGGCCTCGTAGAGAGAGAACAGCATGGTCTATAAAGTCAGCTTTGCATAAACAGGGAGAGCCGAGGCGGCAAGACTACTATGGTGTCAGCGACGCATCATCATGTGCACGACCGGCAAGTTAACGCCTCCAGGAGCACTCCAGAATGTTTTCCACTCCTCCGCGTCTAGATGACATGGCAATGTTCCCGGCCCTTGAACTTTGTCGAGGTCCAGCCCTCGCCAACGGCGTCTGCACTGGGAAACACAGCTCTGCAGTCTGAGGCATCATTTAAATAACGATTGGCTGCCAGGAAGCCTCTGCAGGAAACATTCAGTCGAAAGGAATCTCGAAAGCAAACGCTCTCGGCTCGCGTCACTTGTAGAAGCTGCTCGCTCGTTCTTTACTGCTTCATTTTCCCCGGTGACGCAGGTTATATTTACTGTAATTGACTTCATCTCGCATCTACTTGCGCAATGTCTGTAGCCACCTCCGGAATGACACTGTCTCTGAGCGTATGCATTCGGGACAAATGCCACAATATGTCAATGTGAAATATGCGGACTTCACCGTCTCCTTTCTGACTTCTGGCAGTTGGGGAACAAGCATCTCTTTCCTGCAAGCGCCATTTCAGTGTCCTGAGTGCTCACAAGCACACACCTCTCTGGCTGCAAGGAAACCGCCCACGAAGGCACGAACAACCAAGGCCCCTGTAGGGGCCATCTGCGACCCCCTCTGACTGATGTTGAAGACGTATCACTTCAAAAAAGACAGGAACAAACACACCTCACACAGTCGGACGAAGAGTACGGACAATACTGACAAGAGTCTGGTCCTGTGGTTGACAAAAATTCCATGCACAGCTTTGAGCGTCATATCAAGTCGAAGCGCGACCTTTCTAAAACCAGATAGTTAAGTTTTTGGCACTTACTCACTGGCACACAGCGGCAACTGCGTAATAAAAAATAAATTCCCACATACAACTTTCAATACGTCGACTCAGAGAAAAGAGAGAGAGAGAGAGTGAGAGAGAAATAAATGGTGTGGGAAATTCAGGGAGGTTAACCGGAAGAGATTCTGGTTTGCTACTCTGCACTGGGCGAAGGTTAAGGGTAAATGAATCATGGAAATAATAGCAGGGAGAAAAAGAAAAAGCACGCAAAAAATAGAGCAGGTAGGGAACGTCCGTGAGAACTATAGTCTCTCTATTAGGCCACTCGACACCACAAATTTCAAGAGTGTCTCGACTAAGATATGTTTTAAGGCACAGAGACGTTTTAATTCCAACATGTGGACTGACTTTCAACATTAAAAAAAATATTTTTGTGTGTGAGAATTCACTTGTGTGAGTTTGATCCAAAACGGCCTCCGTCTCCCTGTGCCTGTTCCTCTAAGCAGTACTGCATGTCGGCAAGAGGGCAGAATTTACTTTGATCACATTAAAGCGGTATTTCTGAGACACCGCGTGGTGGTCACATAGCTTGACCACAATGCATTTGTGGACAATTACATGCAACGTGTCAAATAGCCCCATTGAGCATTGCTATCATTCTGCCTTGGGTTGAAAGGTGTTCGGTGTTGTCATTTGGTAGCAAGGGCCTCTTGTGGGTCCTACTCATCGCTCCTTTCGTGGTTTGCAAGTGGGCTAGTTAGTACGAATTCATAGCTGTGTTTGGCCCGAACGAGAAATGACAAACGAAATTTGCGCAAGTGCATGCCCCTTTTTAAAAATCTTTTCCTTGATTCCTGTTTGCACAAAAATTGCTGTGGAACTCCTATCGCGAAGGCCGCCATGTGATAAACTTGGGAACGCGATCTAAGCTCTGTCAAGTATAACTAAGGCCAACAAAGTGTGGTCTCATATGCCATCTACGCATCCCGATCATCGCTTATCCGATAATTTCGGTTAGCCTAAATGCTATTTTAGTGCACGTAAACATTTGCAATGCATTCTCTAGCAAGCGCCAATGAACGTCAAGTATAGCGAAAGTTCCAGTTTCTGGCTGAGCAAGCCTGTCTAACAACAAGACGAGAGCCACCGTCAACCCCACCAACAACAGCAGCAAGAAACCTTGGATGGCCACTGCGTCTGCTTATTCGATTATGTTGTAACGAAGTTCAGCACGCGAGCCACAAGGCAAAGCCAAGCGTTCGGTAGGAGAGCTGTAGCCGCGTCAACTTGTCAAGAAAGCGGGGCAGTCAGCCGCTGCTAAGTGCTTACGCGCCCCGCGCGCGGTGCATACGACAGCGCTTGCTGTTGACAGCGCGTCGAAAACGCCGACGACAACGCGGCGCCTTTTAGTGTAGGACTTCCGACTTGGGAAGAGCCTGGCGGCTTATAAGCCATCGAGACATTTAATGCGTTCCTGGGGCCCCCAAAGTGGCGCCTCTCTTGTCTGTGCGTAGACCCTTGTCAGCCTTCTAGAGAAGACTCCCGCAAGATTCTTCGCTAACTTTATTTTTCTTGCTTTGGCTTCGAATATTCTGAGCGTGATTGCGCCCTTTATGCCAGTTACACCCCGCTCGAGCTCCACGTGTCTAACAAAAACATACACGAGCGCTGACACGTCTGAAGAAAAGACTGTCTGAGTAATATTTCTTTTCTCTCCTGTGCTTCAGATTGAATAGTCGCGTTTTCTCAACTTAAACCCTAACCGACGGGTTCTAGATGTGCACTCTAGAATCTTGGGACGACGAGAACTACATTCGCTCATCGAAGAGGTGGAGAAGAACGCTTTGCGGTAGCAATATCTCTGCCACCGGAAGAGCACCTTCAACCACCACGGTACCCTTCTACTTTTACCAATGAAGGCGTACGCATGATTCTAGGCCAAACAGAAATACGTCAGCCCTTGACCGATACGAACCGATATGCGAAAGCTTTCCGCCATGCTGAGACCGCCGCCAAGCGAACATAGCCTGGTCACCATTGCAGAGGTCTTATCGTCAAGCCTGGAGGAAGATTCGCTGGAAATAGGAAAAAAAAGGACATTAATATGTGACGTCCGTGCGGACGTCCCGCAGAAAGTCCGCGACAAAGAAAGAAGATACCGAGGGCATAATTTAATCAGAATGGGGGAGGATACGGCTCGCACCTCGTGATGTAATGCAAAGACAAAACGCCGGAAGCCTCGTATGATTGAGGAAGGCCTCTGCGCTTCCTGTGAGCGCCGGTCGCACATAAGCCTCTTGTTTCAGCGGCGAGTCGTGTTATCCCGCTCATTGTCGGGCTCGACTCCAGACATCTCCCCCCCCCCCCCCCCCCCCCTTATTTTTCTGTTCTTTTTCTTCTGTTCCGAAAAGGACTCAGCTATGCAGGGACGAAAGTGGTATAGCGGGAAAGAAGGGACAACGGCACTGCCGAGCTCAAATACGCGGTGTTCCTTCGTTACTTCCCACGTGTCTGTGCTCACTGCAACCCGAGCATTGAGGGCGGCGGCTCTTTCAGATGGCTGGCAGCGGCGCAAGCAGGACACTGCTGCTACGCATTATCTCGCGAGCCCGGTACGTGCCCTGAAAGTGAAAAAGAAGGGCGCTCACACGACGGGCCACACCGAGCGATGCTTTGCTCTCCACACGGAATTCCCCTCCGGGCTTTGCACGGAGCCTCTTCTTGAAGGGCGCTACTGGGAACACCGGCCCAGAATTTCTAATTCATGCCAGGATCGGCTGTTGTACGGCCGCGTGGAGGCAATGATACGAAACACTAGTGCAACTCAAGAACCATTCCTTATTTCTCTACTAGATTGCTATGACGATCACCGTAGGGACTGGGAAAGAGTTGCGAAGTAATAAGTCACGAACATCAAGCTTTGGTTAGGCTGAAAGAGATTAGAAGAAATGAGCGTGTCCATTGGCCCTCATCTGAGACATCGCGGAAATTGAAAAGGGCGATGGGAAGAAATAAATGAAAATAAACTTGGTGGAACAAGGACAACATGAAACATGAAACATCGGGAAAGGCATGAAGGAGGGGAGAATAGAAAGTGCCAGACAATAGCAGACAGAAAGGCAAGAAGGAGTGGTATTTAGGTGTGCATCTTGTAGCTGTTGTTGTTTGTGAGAGTAAGCTGCTTAGTTGGGCACGTGTCGGCGAAGAATCGGGCCGCGCGTCGGCTGACAAATGATAGGACGCCGCGGTCTGACGGCTGAGTGACGTTCCTCTCGCTGTTTCAGTTCGTCTGGGTGGAAAGCGGTGACTCGCTCTGTTCGGAGTAACTTGGAGAAAACTTTGTGGCTTCGATAAAAGCTTAGAGACGTCCACGAGGGATACACGAAAATAAAGGCATAGCGTACTTTACCCGATTCGCCTAACTCACGCACTGGTTTAAGAGTGTGTAAGCGCGATATGAAACTTTGTACTTCGCAGTTACCACTACACTTTTACGGGTTGAACCACTTAGCGGACCATAGGGGGGCGGTTCGAGATTACGGTGAATTTGTTTTATTTCTCTCTATTTTGCGGGGAGGATGTGCAGTCTTAGTGGACAATTGACTCGTTCCTATAATAACTTCAGGCGATGAAAAAGCTCGATTTACTTTAAAACTACCGTTTCTAATTTCCCTGAGGTCGGTAGAAGGGTAGGTAAGAAAAGAGGGGAGGGAGGGGGGGGGGGGGGCTGGTGGGGGAGGGGGGGGCTGTTGCTTAGAGGGGACAGACGCAGTCCAAATTTTTAAAGCTAAGGAAGATCACTGGGTTGCATGCATTGTTGCATAGGACACCGAATGGTATGCATGCCACCGGAAACACATGTAAATAGACGTTCCCTGCAAATATTAAGCCACGTGCGATAATATTGCATTGTGGTTTAAGTATCACTGATTGTCGAATACCGGAAATCAAATCTTTATATTCCACACCACTTGGTGATGAGGTCCCTGAATTTTTTGTTGATGAGGTCCCTCAGTTGAAAATAATAAGATAGCCCCTTACTCTCCAGGGAACTGGGTCTATACAAGCTTTCCGACAATTAAATATTCAGATAAATACCTGCTAATCTCATTTTGAGGCCCCTCACTAGGTTGCATAGGACTGCAGCATTTGCATGCACGTAGAATATGTTAACCGTGAGAGCGCTACAGTACGCACGATATATAGGACTGAATAAGAAACACTATTCAAATTAACGGATATTTACGTGTTTCAATTCCTTTATATTTTTTTCACGTTGCACATATCATCTATCAATCTCTATTTACTCGTAAACTAATACAAGCATTGGTGTACTTATTCAGGCGGAGGTCCCATAGCACATGGTTAGAACTCAAGTGGAGATATATACAAAAAAAAAATGACAACAAAACATCACTACGTAGTTAGTTGTAACAACGGAAACACAGAAAATATACATGAGTAATATACATCATAAGAATATAAACACAGTGAATAATACAAAAGTAAGCAAAAGAATAAAATAAACAAGCAATAAAAAACAAGTACAAAATATCGCAATGTAAGATAAGTTTGCACAATATTTAAGAGTAAATAATAAATAGAAAAAGCTGCTTTTTAAACGCTCCTAAAGATACAATTACTTAGTACTTAATAATACGTTATTCCAAAACCGAACTGCCGCAAAACAGTATGTTTGTCATAGTTAGTTCGTACATATGATAGTAAAAACTTGTTCGAGGCAAACCTAGTCGGGTTAGAGTGAACAAATGTAATGTTTGCAGCACGTCGCCTGCTATGGTGACATTTATAGATTTGTAAACAGGAATTCCTAACAATATTTGAACAAGTTGCACATTGATAATACACCATGTTGTTTAAGTACCGCAGATGCGCTGGTGACTTGACTTAATGTTAGAATGCGAATGGCTTGGCTTTGAAGGCGCTGGAGCGGAAGTATGAGAGATGATAGGTATTTGTCCACGACGTGATATAGTTTAACAGACTGTGAATGAACGCGTAGTACATGTTAAATAAGATATACAAATTGAAATGTGGTGGGACTTTATTTAATTTTACACCGTGAGCTATCCTCGGTTTTATATAAGAAAGGGATGAGATCTGAGATAGGCATGAAAACAACTCCCAGACATGTGCACTAGGGATTACTGAGGAGGCAGGGGCAATTAATACTAATGCAAGAGTAGATGAATGAGGGTCGACTAGAGAGGACAATGAACTGTTTTTAATTTGCGTTAATAATTATGCCATTAGCTTTGCACCAGTCGGGAATATTCATGAGATCAGTGGTCAGCTTGCTACTAACGTATCGATGGACCTGCCACTGTAACTTTAGCTGTACCATCTGAATACACGAAAGGTTGGCTGTATGTAAGTTCGCAGTCGGGTCATTAATATAAATAAATAAGGGGGCCGAATATGAGACCTCGAGGGACGCTTTTTCAGTGAATTTAAGATGGAAAGAATTTAGAACACAAAAACTTGCTGTCTTTTAGAAAATAGCTTTAATCAGTGTTCGCATTCCCTGCCACGCCAATGAATCAAGTTTGGCTATCAGTATATATGAACTATGGAATCAAAGACCTTAGAAGGTCAATAAGGGGCACCAGCGAAACATCCTCATCGATAGGACATGATTAATATAACCATTAAATGAAGTAGTGCAAGATCTGTCGAAAAACCTACGCGAAAACCGAAATTAGTGAGTAAGATACCAACTTAGTTAAATATTTAGTTGGTCGCTTCTGGATACATTTCTCTATAACTTTTCTGCAATAAGTCGAAGTTAGACATTGAAGCTGAAATGCGCCATTTTGAACACTGGGATAATCTTGGCCCTTTTCTGCTGTGAATGAAAGCTGCCCATTTTAAACACGAAGTTAATTATATGAGGAAGTGGAAGAGAGATGAAGTGCGAGGTGCATTTGAGGTGAACAGGTTGAATATTACGAAGTGCAGCACCTGTCATATTTAAGTGATGAATAATTTTTTGCTGATTAATCTGGGGGCCTGTTCGAAATAGGTTAAAACAATTGAATGCTTTTTCTAGATGTTTTCGTAGTTATGAGACAAAAAAGGGCTTCTAGCGCAGAAAAATTTGTTTAACGCATTTGCAATATGTCGGTTTTTATACACGCCGTCAGACGACCGTAATTCAGTGATAGCCTGAACAACAATTGATTGTTTATATTGAATTAATTATTTTCCACTGTTCCTTGTTGCTATTACCCATTAAGTATCTTATTAGTATAATAACTAATACAGCGTCGGCTACTGCGTGACTCATGAACAGTGGTACAGTTACAGATAGAGGTGCGTACACTTATGCGCACAGTTTCTGTAAAGAGTGAGTAGAAAACCTAATGCACGCACAATGACATTTCAAGATAACAGTGAAAACAACACCGCAACATATAACAGAGACTTTCTGAGCAAGAATGAGAACAAAACGACAATATCCCTTAGCACAGAAGGCGACTGTACACATAAGGAACGCTCAGAATAGCACCCAACAATGTTGCTGCCTCAAATTATTTTTCGAGGTTCCTGTATTTTTATACAGCGCCAAAATTCTTCTCTACTTATAACTTCAGACGGCCAATGAAAATACGGCCGAGTGAATGCTTTGACAAGCAAGCTCAACTGCCCATGGCAAAATCTTCATGGTTCTCATACGCTTTGATTCCTCTTTCTCACGAGCTTATCGCCACACTCTCAGCATCATCATTATCATCATCATCTTCAGCCTATATTTATGTCCACTGCAGGATGAAGGCCTCTCCCTGCAATCTCCAATTACCACTCGCACCTGCAAATTTCCGAACTTCATCGCTCCACCTAGCTTTCTGCCGTCCGCGACTGCGCTTCCCTTCTCTTGGTATCCATTCTGTAACCATAATGGTCCACCGGTTATCCATCCTACGCATTACATGGCCTGCCCAGCTCCATTTCTTTCTCCTAATGTCAGCTAGAATATCGGCTATCTCCGTTTGTTCTCTGATCCACACTGCTCTCTCCCGGTCTCTTAACGTTAGGCCTAACATTTTCGTTCCATCGCTCTTTTTACGGTCCTTAACTTGTTCTAGAGCTTCTTTGCTAACCTCCAAGTTTCTGCCCTGTATATTAGCACCGGTAGAATGCAATGATTGTACACTTTTCTTTTCAACGACAGTGGTAATCTCTCAGTCAGGATTTGGCAATGCCTGCCGTATGCACCCAACCCAATTTTACTCTTCTATAATTTCTTCTCATCATCAGTCCCCTGTGAGTAATTGACGACCTAGATAAACGTACTCCTTTACAGACTGTAGAGGATGACTGGTGATCCTGAATTCTTGTTCCTTTGCAAGGCTATTGAACAGTATCTTTGTCTTCTGCATATTAATTTTCAACCCCACTGTTACACTTTCTCGGTTAAGGCCTTCAATAATTGCTGTAATTCGTCCCCATTGTTGCTGAATAGGGCAATGTCATCTGCAAACCAAACGTGGCTGAGAATTCGCCGTTGATTCTCACTCCTAAGCCTTCCCAGTCTAAGAACTTGAATAAGTCTTCTAAGCATGCAGTGAATAGCATTGGAGAGATTGTGTCTCCTTGCCTGACTCCTTTCCTGATAGGTAACTTTCTACTTTTATTGTGGAGAACCAAGGTTGCTGTGCAATCCTTGTAGATATTTGCCAATATATTCAAGTATGCATCCTGTACTCCTTGGTTGCGTAATGCCTCTATGACTGCTGGTACTCTACTGAGTCAAATGCTTTTTCATAATATGAAAGCCATATAGAGATTGATTGCACGCCGCAGATTTTCCGATTATCTGATTGATAACATGGATATAATCCATCGTGGAATATGCTTTCCTGAAGCCAGCCTGTTCTTCTGCTTGGCTTAAGTCAAGTGTTGCCCTGGTTCTATTGAAATTACCTTGGTGAATATTTTATACAATACTTATACAATCTATAATTCTTCAATTCTTTAACGTCTCCTTCTTATGGATAAGTTTAATGTTGGCGTTCTTCCAGCTTTCTGGTACACTTGAAGTCATGAGGCATTGCGTATAAAAGACCGCAATCTTTTGAAGTATAATATCTCCTCCATCCTTGATTAAATCGAGTGTTATTCCATCTTCCCAGCAGCTTTTCCCCTGGTCATGTCTTTCAAGGCCCTTCTAAGTTCATCAATAGTTTAGAAGTAGCCTCTATATCATGTTCATCACTACTTCGAATGAAAGTAGCTTGGCTGCTCTGGGCACTGTACAGGTCAGTATAGAATTATTCCGCTGCTTTTACTATGTCATCAAATTGCTGATCATATTACCCTGCTTATCATTCAGTGCATACATCTTGCCTTGTCTTATGCTGAGTTTCCTTCTCACTTATTTCATGCTGCGTCCATACTTTACTACTCCTCATATTTCCACGTTATAATTTCGGATATCCCTTACTTTCTTCTTGTTGATCAGTTTCGACAGTTCAGCTAATTCTATCTGACCTCTTGAGTTTGAACTTTCATGTTTTGCCGTTTCTTTATTAGGTCCTTGTTAGTTGGGTGAGCTTACATACTGGTTGCCTTGGTGCCTTACCTCCAACTTGAATTGCTGCTTCTGAGATCACCTTGTTACGGTTTCATTCATCACCTCTATGTTATCTTCATCTTCCTGTTCCAAAGCTGCATATTTGTTGGCGAGCACCAGCCTGAATTGGTCTGCTTTTACCCTTACTGTGTCTAGGTTGGCCTGTTTCTTCTTGACTAATTTTATCCTTTCTCTCTTCAAATTTGAGAGAAATCCTCACTAACCTATGGTCCTGCACCTTATCATACCTAACACTCCTACATCCTGCACTATGCTGGGATTTGCAGAGAGTGTGAAATCTATTTCCTTTCTTGTCCCTCCATTAGGGCTTTTCAAGTCCACTTCCTGTTGCAATACTTCCTGAAGAAGGTATTCATTATTCTGAGCCTATTCATTTTCGCGAATTTTACCATCATCTCTCCTCTATAGTGTTCCTAGAACCGATGCCGTAGGTGCCAATTGCTTGCTCACCAACCGATTTTTCCCCACCTTTGCATTGAAGTCGCCCATGACTACAGTATACTGAGTTCACCTTTCTCATGCTAATCAACATCTTCATAAAACTGTTCTATTTCTTCATCATCGTGACGGAAGGTTGGGGCGTAGGGTGTACTACCTTCATTCTATACTCTATTCAGCTTTATTACGACGACTGCCCTCTCATTAATGCTGTAGAATTCATCAGTGTTGCCCGCTATGTCCCATGGACTAGAAATCCTACTACAAATTCTACCTTATCTGGAAGACCTATGTAGCAGAGGACGTGGCCGTTTGTCAGCACTGTATGAGCTCCCCAGTTCATCTCCCCTCACTAAAGCCAATAATATCCAGGCAATACCTGATAATTCTTCAAATAGCCCTGCTAAGCTAGCCTCACTCGATAGGGTGCCGCGTGTTGAACGTTACCAGGCTCGTTTCCATTGGCGGCCTGTCCGGACCCAGAGATTCTTAGCAGCCTCTGCCGCGTCGCAGGTCTGACCGTCGCCTTGGTCAGGTGCTCCGCAGCCGCTGGGATGAGGGCCATGGGTAAATAGGGAGTCTTTTCTAACACTTCTACATCCTTTACATCCACTTCTACATCACTTCCATCCTCTACACTTTTTTATCGGTTTCTAAAATGTTATTATCCCATTTAACAATCGATGTTTGGGAAATGTACTCTTCAGAGCTATATAACGAAATATGAGACACAATGTGCAAAAGCAAAATGCGTCTTACATACGTCCGTTTCCTTTCTCCAGATGATTTTCAACGGATGCTCTTTGAAGAGTTTCCGGCTCTTGAAAACCGTGGTTCGACCATGCGCTTCGAGCACTTCAGCCAAAATATTGAAAGGCCCGAACAGAGATTCACGTAGCGTGTTTCTGCAGCCATTATGGCGATATGTAACAAATCACTCGGTAAGGCTGTACGCAAGCTGAGTCCCCCATCAAGGCGATTGCGCTTCATAAAGCCTATGTGGGCCGTCCCATAATACGCTCATAGATAATGAAGGGTTATAAAAGAGCGATGTTAAAGCCAGAGCCCGTTGCGCGCTGATCAGCGTTATAAAATGCCACTCTTGACAGAAGCTGACAGGGAATGGTGGCTACCCGGAAAGCCTTTCCGGTTCGCGCGCTCTAGATCAGAGAGAACAGTGGAGAAGGATGCTTGTTTTACTTCCTGATGATGTCACCCAAAGCATTTAACGAAGGTGAAATTGATAAAATTATTTCTTTAGTCACCATGAAATTGAATTTCAGATTGCACTCCTGTACACCGAATTAGGAGACCTCAATCTCCTTCTGGTATTAAATTTGAGCTGTGAAGTGAAGGAGTTTTTCTGACCTGGCTTATCCAACCTAAGTTTGTCATTACATTGTAAAATGTCAATTTTGCTTTTGTAATTTACACACCCGTAACTGTTGTTCTGTCTTCTTGTTCCCCTGCGCCACAAAGCACCAAATTAAATCATCTTTCATTGTTTACGATATTGACGTTTCAGATAGAATTGAGGTTCTTGTGCTTTCCAGGAAGTAATAAGGAAGCCAAGACCGCGGAAGAAAAATTACGTACTAAGCTGGATCTCCTCACCTGTACCCGCTACAGAGAGAAAATTCAGATTCCAGCGACTACATATGATCTGACTCAGGCTGATCCATCCTGGAGAGTGAAGCCAGCCAAACGGTGATTAGATTGCGAGTTTCGGCGCATAACAGTTATCTTTTCCCTTTGACCGAGTTCAATTATAGTGCTGTCTTTGGTCCAATGTTTATACCGGGTGAAAAAAAAAAAAGAGTGGCGGTCACTAAAGAATGGTATAGGAGCGGCCTTGTAGGCTTTTCTCGGTTTTATTGTAGGGTATCTCGAAATTTTCTTATCGTATATTGCCTTGAAATAGAAATTCGTCAAGAGCACTGAAGGTGTGTGGCATATCTCAAGTATAGGCAGAAAAATCAATGAATTGAATTGAATTGAATTGAAAGAAATACGAAAACAGGGAGAGAGAACTACCCTGGTGTGCATTTACTGCAGACCAGTTGAGATTAACCATGAATTATAATCTTGACGCCCACTGGTGCCATTCTACTTCCGTGCAAGTGAATAAATAGTTGCCGAGATGACTGCATAGGCGCACATACAGCTGAAGTATAGCACACTAACGTTCCATGTGTGCGTCGCCGTTGTCATAGCAGACCTTTATTCCTATCAATTTCTATCTCAGAGCAGGTTATAATGGCAGCTTTTGCTTAACCTACAGTATATTAGTCTCTCTAGGTTGTTTGACCTTGAGTAAAATAGCAATATAGGCAATAGTTATGAAAATATTTTCAGCATAATGCCACACTCGGTGTTACAGACGCAGAGCGCGTTTTTGCGCGTCTGGTCGCACATCGCGACTCGTCGCTACACAGGCATACGTTGAATCATGAGTGGTTTTCCGAACCGTGTTTCACAAACGCAGCTATTATGTCCGCACGAGAGGCAGATAGCACAGTATAATGCATGTGTCACGTAGCCTCTGGCGTAATTGGTGTGGACCAGTGGCGTGGAACTGTATAACCTCGTTTAGAAGCACCGTCCTTACCACACGAGGGCCGTCGTAATATGATTGCGCCGGTGCATGTTGCCATGGAGATTCGTTTTAGGTGAGGCAGGCGTCGCGATGTCAAATGTCCTGACGCTTTCTTTCTCTACATGCCCATGAATTGTAGCTGCCGTAACTGCAGCTAAACGTTCTGCGCCCCCGCCTCCCCTCACCCCCTGAGTACCTTAACGTCGTTAGTGGGCGTAGAGCTTTAATGTGATGGGAGGGATGTTTGCTTTTTACCAGTGGTTTGGAAGCCGTGTGTAGAAAGTAAAAGCAAAAGAATGAAATAAAAGCTACAGCAGACATGTTACATGTTGATGGCAGTACATGGTTATAATGGTCAGTACCATGATTTGCTGGTACCTTCCCTCAGCATTGCGATATCGAGCAGACATTTAGAGGTTATGCTTCGATCATTGCCAGAAACGCCATTTTCTAGGAACCGTGAGTGTCTCTGGTGAGATTTCTTCGGTTCTCTTTGCAAATATCGTGCACGTATCGAAACGTCATTTTTGTATGCGCCAGCACTTACTATGTACCGTAATGAATGATATGAATGAATGAAGAATGAATGAATGAAATATGAATGAATGAAGGAATAATGATGAATGATGATGAATGAATAACCTTCTTTCTGCAGATGGCGAAGATAATTAGAACGCTCGCATTGCAAAACGCTACAGTAATTACCATGCCCAGCCAGCTTTTCAAAATACACATTTCTTCCCGAGCAATGTCAAGTGAGCCACGACGTAATAAAAGCTTTCTAACATTATTCTTGGAAAGAATTAGCGCAAGGAATTCACCCATTTGTGCTTTCATTGCGTGTAAACTGTACGTAATAACGCTACTATATAATCTAGACGGAAGTTGACTGTTTCTATAGGGAACTTCCATCTTATGTCTGCGTTCGCATGGTTGTTAACACACGGTTCCATGGATTCACTTATTCGTTAATAATGTCGTCAGTTCGTTCCTTCGTCTCTCTATGCATGTACGCGCTTTTAATCTAATAAATGTGCTGTTAATTTATCCCTGGGCTTCGTGTGTTCTTCCTGTGCCTATTTGTTGTCGCATTTCGAGCAAAGATATGACATAGAGGTAGGTGTCGGATAGACTGCACAATCGTGTGGCGGTGACGAACAGTTGCTATCGTGGACACCATGAAACCACGATATCTTTATTGTGCATGTCAGTACGCCCCCTACAGTTGACAACTATGCATTGAACTATCAGTCAGGAATAAGCATGCGCACAATGGCTCGTAAATGCGGTTACTGTGCTCAGAAAACGGTCCGGGCGTGCGACCTGCGTAACTGCTCTGCGAGTAGCTGCTGGCGTTTGTCCACCACAACACGCATTCGTTCCTCCTGGGCTACTCGCACACATCTCCATAACAATAAAATGCAGTTCGTTCTTCTCACTGGAAAATCACAAATGCATGCCCTCTTTCATGCTGGCGACAAGGACGGCGATCTGTTAACGACTGCGTGAGGAAGAAGGCGTGCTTTTCAAAAGACGTTGTGCTTTTGTATCAGCAGCATAAACGAGTGAATGAGGTCACACCACGACTGCAGTGAGTTCGCCAACCACCATTTGCTGAAGCTACGAAGCGCATGGGCCGTACTGTCGGCTTTCATTGTCACTGTATGCAAAAGTAACTCGCTACATAGCGTGCTCACATCATTCGCCCTTATTAGCTATAGCTTTCTCAACCACGGACTGACGGAATGTGCTTTCTGTCTCAAGTGGACAATGTGCACTTGTAAGTCGCGTCTCACTCGTTCACAATGTCCGCTTTGTTGAACTCTAGGGTTGCTTTAATGGAACATAACTAAGGCGAAATACTACGCAATAATAATTGAACGACAAGGATAATAACAACAAAGCGAGTATTTCCGTTTGCAGTTTTATTTATTCAGCTACAAACGAACACAGGCGCCGAGAACGCAGCTTGCGTGCGCCTGTTGTAGTTAACAAATCACACAGAATACATCTGAACATCAACAAACGTGCTGTGGCTTGATGCAACAACAAAGAAGTACAACGATAGCCAGCACACCTAAAAACTGTAAAGCATGATGTTTGCCATCCTGTCAACAGGACAAAATCAGTCTTGGCACACATACAACCAACAGATGATAAAACTCTTATGGTACAGGGCGACTCGAGTATGCGAAAATAAATACCATTCAGCTGAATAACACAGACAACACTCAATTGAACATAACTATCTTGTATTTAAATGTGCACGATGTCTTTAGCGAAGTTGATTATCATGATTGCGATAAAGATGCGTGTCAGTACAATATTACTAAGCAATTGTACAACTGAATCATTTTAAAATTTTATACATTACAGCATCGCTTTAGACAAAACACGATAATAGCTGCGCAGAATATTGCTTTCAATCGACGATGATCCATTGCATGCCGACAGACGGCGTCCCTTCTTCAAAAGCTTGATGGTTCATGGCATCTGTCCAGAAAGGAAAATGAGTAAATTGATTAAGCGCTTAATTATGAAGTCACAAAAGCAGCTTAATAGACTAAAACAGTAAAGCGTTTTCCATGGCGTAACGTCATTGTTGTAAATGATAGAAAAATTATGCTCAGCAATCGAACCCACTTACGTTTGCTTTCTAAGCAGGCTGCAGGTTTGGGCTAGTTGGTTGGACATAAGTGAACTACCAGCATGAAAGTATAACTGGACTATGAAGAGAAAGGAGTCCGTGTTTCGGCATTATTTGCTTTCGTGCCCAGTTCTACTGTCGCGCTACTAGTTTGCCTCATGAATGCAACGTAAGTTATTAAAAACATGGTGACTGCCTTTACGCCTATGTTAATCTGTAAAGGCGTCCCGGGTTAGTTTCTTTCTCGTGAATTGGAAGAAATTATGAGCGGTTGCTTTAAGATTGCAACAGTTTGAGACCACCATAGTTCTGACTAGTTTGTGATAGTTTCGTACAATTTCTTCTCAACGTTTAATTCCAGAGAGAATCTTTGCTATCTAACCATTCTTATCGCATAGAATTTCTTCATCGTTATGCAATTCGCTGTCCTAATCTAACCCCAATGAAAGTTCGGATGCACTCGCTAACCCTGAAAGAAGCCGGGAATGTAAAAAAATTACTAACCAAACTTATGTCTAAATATTTCAAGTTGTTTAAAGATATGGCTTGCTTTGACATAAAGGTCTGACAACCATTTCACATAACATCGGAAGTGTCACACTTAAAAAATAATATGCATTTCCTAAAGCCTGATGCTATTCTGTGTCAAACAGGGAAAGATCGATATTGCGCAAAATAAATGAGATTTCAGAATCAGCAGTGAATGAAAGCCGAGAGGCACTAACCAAAGATCACGCAATATGCGTGATGTCTGGTCACCACTTGTTACCACCGCCTCACACTCCAGGAGCCCCGGCTGCCAGCTCCAAGCTGCTGCTGCCATCCTCCTCCGCCACCACTTCCTCCGGTACTTGGCGCTGTACTTGCCTGCCGTCATCCAATCTGCTACACCGCCGAACATCATCTGCCCGACTCCCGCCGAATTGTATTGCTGCGCTGCTCCATCCGTCGTCCAGGAACCTGACCAGGTTTGTGGTTGTGCCCATGGATCGCTTCTGCTGAAGCTCCACTGAACTTTACCCTACGCCCCGCCTCTCTGCCCCCCACCAAATCCCCCACGACCTTTCTGGAATGCGCCCGCCATCCCAGCCACCACCTGCACCACCACCGTTTTGCCCCCCTGCCTGTCCATCCCAGCTAGCGCCACCTTGGGACGGCAGGTAATTATTCTTTCGTCTTCCTCCAGCCTGCGGGCCGAAGCTGCCTCTGCCCTTCTGACTGACATCTCCGATCCATACGCCAACGCTTCCCTGGTCGGCCTGCCAACCGCCGCCGTCTCCTCCACCACCGGCACCTTGCCAGGTCCGGCACCACCACTACCAAATTTACCGTTACCATTACCGCCCTTTGCAGCCCAAGAATCCTGACCACCATAACCGCCTTGTTGCCATGGCCCACTTCCAGTGCCTCCAAACATTGTCTGCGTCCAAGAAACGCCGGTACTTCCACCTCCAAATTTGCCGTTTTGAGACCACGAGCTGCCACCATTGCCAAAACCTTTGCCCCCGCCAAAGCCATTATTTCGTTTCCACTCCAAGAGGCGCCCGCGCCATTAAACTTTGAGGAGGAGTCCCATGGGCCAACTGCTCCACCACCATTCCCACCCTTTTTCGTACCATATCCTCCCTGATCCCAAGGTCCCGGACAGAACCGCCTGATCCTACGCCCTCCTTGAGCCCAAGGTCCTCCTCCGAGTCCACCAGATACTTTTCCATTGCCTCCAGCCCCAGCCCAGGGACCACCAGGCACACCTTTTCCTCCCCTCAACGCTTCCGCTGTCCCATGGGCCTGCTCCACCGCCTCCCTTTACAGCCCCTCCATACGATCCCTGATCCCAAGGACCTGCGGAGACAGGGACTCCTCCAAGATCTGGCTGAGAAAATCCATTAGACTTTCCTTTTCCAGCCCATGGGCCAGGCGCTGCTCCCTTGCCACCACCGAAGCCTCCTTGGTCCCATGACGCTCCAGCACCAGCTCCCTTGCCGTTGTCCCAAGGTCCCGGTGCACCTCCACCGTAGCTGCCCTGACCGGCCCAAGATCCGCCACCAGCACCATTACCACCTGCTCCAGGCACATGGTTTGGGTCCAGCTGTTCTTCCGTTTCCACCATATCCTCCTTGGTCCCACGATGCACCTCCAGAGCTCAATTTAGAACCACCGCCGTTTCCTGCGCCTGCCCATGGTCCTGCGCCACCATAGCTCTTTGGCCCTCCACCGTTAGCTGCGCCTGCCCAAGGCCCTGACCCGCCAAAGCTCTTAGGTCCTGCACCGTTTCCTGCACCGTTTCCTGCACCTGCCCAGGGCCCTGGCCCGCCAAAGCTCTTAGGTCCTGCACCGTTTCCTGCACCATTTCCTGCACCTGCCCAGGGCCCTGGCCCGCCAAAGCTCTTAGGTCCTGCACCGTTTCCTGCACCATTTCCTGCACCTGCCCAGGGCCCTGGCCCGCCAAAGCTCTTAGGTCCTGCACCGTTCCTGCACCATTTCCTGCACCTGCCCATGGTGCTGGCCCCCCCAAAGCTCTTAGATCCTGCGCCGTTTCCTGCACCATTTCCTGCACCTGCCCAGGGCCCTGGCCCGCCAAAGCTCTTAGGTCCTGCACCGTTTCCTGCACCATTTCCTGCACCTGCCCAGGGTGCTGGCCCACCAACGCTTTTAGGTCCTGCACCGTTTCCTGCACCGGCCCATGGTCCTGGCCCACCAAAGCTCTTAGTACCACCAGTTCCATATCCACTTCCCCCTTGTGCCCAAGGTCCCGCTCCTCCCTTGGCAGCGCCTCCGAAACTTCCCGAGTCCCAAGGGCCTGGCGATGATATCTTCTTTCCTCCGGCACCGTTTCCGCCATTGGCCCAAGAGGCAGCGCCGCCTCCATTCCCACCTTTACCACCAGCAAAGCTTCCGTACCAAGGCCCAGATCCGTAGCTCGCCTTGCCATTACCACTCCCTCCTTGCGCCCAGGGACCGGCTCCGGTTGCTGGCTTGCCATTTCCGGTTCCGCCTTGTGCCCACGGACCTGCACTTGCCGGACTGTCTTGAAGCCAAGCATCGGCAGCACCGAATCCTTTTCCTGCCCCTGCACCTTGAGCCCATGGGCCGACGCCTGCAGCGGATGTCTTTCCATAGCCTCCTGCACCACTCGGCGTCCACGAATCTTGAGCTACAGCTGTCTTGCCTCTCCAGGGTCCACTTTGAGCATTCTGGGAGAATGATTTGCCGCCTTGGTCCCACGACACAGCTCCCCCGTACCCTGCTTTGTTGCCACCTAATTGTCCTTGCGACCACGATGCCCCACCACCGGAGCCACCAAGTTTCCCACCACCAAGACCACCTTGATCCCAGGAGTCAGTGCCACCAGAGAATTTCGATCCTTGTGAAAAGTCCCATCCAGTTTCTTTGCCACTAGCCCCGAAGCCACCGTTCTGGGTCCACGATGCACCACCGCCGCCGTTACCGCCAATCTTGCCGCCACCGAATCCTCCGGCTTGGTCCCACGGTCCGACGCCAGCTCCTCCTCCTCCGAAGGACTTGCCAGAGCCACCAAATCCACCGGTCTTCCCTGCTCCGGCCCATGAATCAAGGCCGGCACTGCCTCCGTAGCCACCGCTCGATCCTTTTCCCGCGCCAGCCCAAGGTCCGGCGCCCGATGTGAAGCCAGCGCCACCCGAGCCTTTACCCGAGCTTTGCCATGGTCCGGCACCTCCGCCGAATCCACTACTTCCGGAGTCGGCCCACGGTCCCAGCACCACCGAAAGCGCCACCACCATTGCCCTTGCCAGCATCAGCCATGGTCCAGATCCACCAGCTCCTCCGCCGATGCCCGACGATCCGCTGCCGGAGTCAGCCCAAGGACCAAGTCCAGCTGTACCGCCACCCCCGCCGTAGCTTTGTCCTCCCGAAGACCAGGATGAAGATCCGCCGGCACCTTCATACCACCCTGTCTGTGCAGTCGCTGACGCCTTCAGTGGCTCGAGAGCTGTTTTAGCGACTTTCTTTTTCGTTTCTGTTTTCTTTTCTTCGCAGTGAGCGGTGTTTACCAAGAGTATTAGAAATACAAACGTCACCACCTGAAATAAAAAGGTAATATAGGCTAAGTATTTCGTCTTGCAAAACATCCAAGCTAATCAGGAATACTTCTACCCCAATGACAAACGAGCTCCACTTGTTTGTCCTGGGGCTAGAAGTATTCGTGATACAAGTTCTTGAGCTTAATCTGCACACATCTTTTCTTCAGTGACGAGAACATGAAAAAAAAGAACTCTAGGTGTAAATGCATGGCGCCAGCCAACTTGACGAGACCATCAGTGAACAGCATTACTTACGTTTCTTCCGTGCACCAATATCTGCAGACAAAGCGCAAGGCACGGTATAATAGAGGTTATTTTTCCTAGGCCAGCGGGAGAGACGAAATCCCTTTTGTCGGCTCGTTAACCGGTGCTGAGGAGATACAATGTGAGCCGTTAACGACGCGGCATTGATTAAAATAACTTCGAAAGGCGGAGGAAAGAGGTAAGCGGCCAGTGTAACGGGCACAAAAGGGACCATAGAGGGGCGACCAGTGTAGGAAGGACCGACGCTCGGAACGCGGTGGCGGACGGTCGGCAGCGGAGCTTCTGAGCGCTCCGTCCGCGAGGGCCGACAAGAATGGCCAAAGGGGCGGCTGTGCGCCGGTAGCGAACACTCATGCATGCAGAATCACTTCCGATGTCGCCGATCCTCCTCAGTCACGGCCGACTGCACATCACTGTTGATAGAAACGGGGCCGCTGTTCGCTGGCCGTCGTGGAGCTAACAAAAACGCCAGTGCCCTCGCAGTTTTTTTTGGCGGGGAGAGGAGCGTAGTGTGTTGCACGAGGAAAGATGAATATAAACGCCCCGCTCCGGGCTGTCTGGAATCCTCGTGTTTTCACAACAGCTTTGTTTTCCTCGCCGCTGCGAGGAGCACAGAAGGTGAGGGAAGAGAAGACTGAAGATAATCCGTCACGTAACTGTTGCGCAATACATCTCGTTATGAAGAACGACAGGCAGAAAACGTAGAGCCGCGTTCTGGTAGCGGGGAGGGTGGAGTAAGAAAGAGCGATGGTAAAGAGGGCTCCGTGAATACTGTGTCGAGGGCGAGTCACTAACAATTAAGAGTTGCCCAATGGAAGAATGATTTCTTGCGACATCATTTCGAGGCGTGAGAGTCGATTTCCTTCTATGTTTCTTTCACAAGATAGCTACGACTCAGAAGAGAAATTTGGGAGAATAGGAAGGAGAAAACTGACTGAGATACGAATAAAGGGACGACAAAGAGGACGGCAACCGCGACCCTCAAAAGTAATCGAATTCTATTTACGCTCAATTTACTACCATTTGCTGAGTAGCCTAAGGACAACATACCGTTATGGGAACCAACCTTCCTCATGCTATATATATAACGAATGTAATCTGCTCTGTGACAGCCGTGTTTAACGAGGTGACTTTGCATGATTGCATCAAGGGCATTCTACTGAAATACATGACCGATACTGCAATAATATTTTGCCCTAGCAGCCCTGTCTTCAACATTTTTATGATTATCGTTTTCGCACGCTCTTCTGGTAACGTATACCTTCTGGGAATATCCGCGGATGTCATGCCGCACTCGGTACGGATGCCAAGAGGTCCTCCTTTACTTACAGCGATACATTTCACTTGGCTTCGTCGTCAGCAGCCCCGCTAAGGCGCACGAGATAGCCCTACACGATCCCATTAAGAAGCTAGTTTTCCCCGCGATAGCGAGGAGAGAGTGGACAATTTTATCAGAACTTGCATTACAATATCAATGGCGAAGGAATCTTGCTTTCTGTTGGTTACTAACAAAATATTGACGATTGGTGTTACGCGGTTTACCGCTTGCGTATAATGAGGTATTAAGGAACCACTCACTGTGTAAGGTATTTTAACATATGTATAAATGCTATTATTGAGAACTGCTCTAAAATTACGAGGACTTTTGAAGCACGGTGATGACATCGAAGGCCAATTTTTATATCTGCTGGTTGTTGTTGCACCTAAGATCCGATCATTCGATTACAAATGAACGTAAAACCCCAGCTCACCTAATAAACTTTCTCCTGGAGGAGTTATTTTATCATTGACGGGTTCTCAACTTTTCTAAGGAAAACTCGGCATGCTTTAAGATTCGCGCTCTCTCTCAGCTGCGTATATACCTCATATTGCGAGGAGCGGTAACCTTTAGGGCTTAAAGCGAATTAAGAAATAATGCTTTCCAAATGTTCTGCTTACTTGCTCACTGCATAAAAATTCAGTTCATCCAGCAGAAGCGTACACGTATCTTAATTTACTTTCTTATCCACTGTGTTCTGCAAGCATTCGGTATAGAAGAAAAATTCAGATCGCCAATGAGCCAAGTACTGTGAAGCATGGCTGGAAATACGGAGCGGCGTGTTACCCTAGGCAAGATACGTGCATCCCTGAAACCAGATCAGTAAATGATTTGATTCATAAACAATGCTTGCCATTGACCGGCTGCCTTACCAGAGGTCTGAATCCGAGCTAGTTTGTAAGCTTACACCTTTGAAGAGGACAGCGCGAATGACGGGTCAAGCAAGTGGCAAACACACACACAGCGTGCTTTGTGAGCTCGTTTGTATTTGCCGCTCACTTGTTGCGTCTTTCGCGCTGTTCCCATCTAAGATGTGGCCTTCGCTGAATGATGCACTGGCTACCACGACTTTCCGGCCTCTGTTATAGCATGTACCGATACATACTATGAATCGCATACTGAAAAAGGGGGCGCTTGTGCTCTCGAAGTGCTGGTAGGTTGTACATATCTAGTAGTTTTCATTCAACAGTCCTACGGGATACATTCCAATAGGTTTCTGAGCCAATATATCTCCACGAGGAAATAGTTTTCTAATGCGCACTGCGAGTTCCGACCAGACCAGAACACGTATTCCACTGAATCGCTGAGACTATCGATTTCTGTGGATAGCACCGGAGAACGTTGCCCTTTCAAACATCTCACGCCGTCCCGTCACAAAAGCATCCTTGTTCGCATCCACGTGACCCTGCTTGTCGACGCACACGCTAACACGCGTTTCCGTCAGGAGACGACGGCGCCGGAACAACACATGCGTCTGCCTACCTTGCCCGTCCTAATCCCCGGAGAAGCCATGGCGGTGCGGTTTGTGGCCATGGCTGAATGGCCGTCCGTATATATACCCCAGCCCCGCGCTAGGCGGTGATGAGAGGCGCGACCCCCCCTCTTTCACCCCCAGCCCTCTGACGTTGTTGCGGGTCATCTCATTGTAAGGAGGCTTGAAGAAGGGGAAAGTGACGGCGCGACGACGTGCAGGTTGGCGGGGGCGAGAGGACACGGAGCTCTTAGTTTCGGTCGTCGCCTCTCCTTTCGCCCGCTCCTTTCTCTTTGGCGAAGAATGGTTCCTGCCAGGAGAGAGCGCAGACCCACGCTCGTGCGATCACTCCCCTCACGCTCGCTCGAAGCTGCTTTGCAGTATCTTCTTCTGCACGCGGCGCTCCTCTTTTGCATGCGGCCAGTGGACAGCCCTGATACCTTCTCTTGCTACCGGGGCAAATGTACGACACATGACCTTAATCGCAATAATCGCGACCAAGGGCGCAAAACAGGCGGGCGCAACGTCGTCTTGACGTGGTGAAGAAGGGTGGAGGCTCACCTTAAATGCACGCGCAACACGAGCGCGCAGTTACAAGAGGAAGCCTAGTTGACGTTCAGCTGAGTGGTCATTGTAATTCAATGAATGTGCTGAAGCTGAAAGATAATTTCCTAACGGTAAGAATTGGTACCACCTGCGGCACATTCGTTCCATTCCTTTTCAAAGATAGAAAAAAAAAAAGGTTAGAAGAAACAAGGTAGATTAAAGATTAAAATAAAAAAAGTTTAAAAATGTCGCCCCAGCCAGCTGCCTCTTGAAGAAAAATTCGTATCTTAATGTTGCGCTTTGACCAGCGCCTGGAAACGCAATAAAGGTATAGAAGAAACAGCATTGCTTAGCAATTAGGCGAGGTACCGTTTCATTGGTCATTTAAATACGAGCTTGTCACAGTGTTTCTATTTCTGCTGTTTTCCCCATGACAAAAAGAAAAAAAATCAAGAATGACACAATACAATAGAGCAGCGCCGCTGTACCAGAGGTTGTCTGCCTTTTATAGGACTAATGGGTTTATGTTATTGTTACTATTGTGACCAAGACCATCTGACGCCCCCAAAACAAGATTTCATGTTGATTCATGCCATTAAAGATAGAAAAAAAGCTTACAAAATCCAGATAATCTTCAAAACACCACCGGGGCACTAGGTTGAAGTTCTATGGCAAGGCTGGCGCCGCCAAAGAAAATAATGTTTAAAATAATGTTGGTTAACGAGACTGCGCTGTACGTCATTTTGGGGCCTTGTCCTGCAATCTTTTCCCGCCAATAGGAGAGAGAGAGAGAGACAAGAAGGAAAGGAAGTGATGTGAACTAAGGTTTGCCACTTTTTTTTTTTTTTGTACGGGCTACTTTTAATATGAGGGTAACGATAATGAGCAATATAGTTATCGATTCCAATTGCATTTCGCCATATTTATCGTTCATGTTCAACTTACATATTCACCCGCAATAATGCGACCCTCTGTGTCTGTCTGTACGTATCTATCCGTAATAACAAGACCGAGTAATTTAAAGTAACCCCTCATTTAAACACTTTCAATGAGTTTTGAGCGCACTATATATATAGGAATGCACATTATTGCTTCTCGCAAGTCTCGTATTTCTCTCATTTTAACAGCCGGAAGAACCAGAGCCAGGGTATACGTACATGTAGCTAAATTTAGATTGTTTGCGAAGTGACACTCGGCATGTATAAGCTGTTCTTATAATTATAAAATAAAATCTGTGAATAGTAAAGCTTTGAAATCTATATAATTATATAAGTAAATGTGGGCTAATTCTTGTCAACAAATGATCGATGTTGCCATGAAATAACAGTTTCAGAAACGTTACGACTACTTCCCCGTCATTCGCGAAAGCAAAGGCAAAAATAAATGTTGGGGAAAACCTGTACCTGCAAAGAATGCATACCAGGTTTGAAGCCTGCCGTTTTGTTAATTTTGTTGAACAAATGCCTTTGAAGGTTCCGCTGCAAAATATAAATTGCGCGCAGCGCTGCTGTTTTGCTTTATTCTTCATTTTTTTTCCTTCAGTAACCCGATCGTGGTGCGGAGCTTTAGACAAATGTGTAGCACTGTCAGTTAACGGAAGCAAGGGTTATTCGTGCAATTCGTGTCTGGTGTGTAATCTCCACTAAGTCATGAACTAACGCCATGGAACTCGTTAACGCCGACGAAAACAAAATAAAAAAGTGAACATTGTCCAACAGCTCTGAATAATTACTTTTAATCAGTGTTTCCTACTGTTAACCCTGTTCTGCTGAACCCACCCTACCCCCAATTCCTAATTCAGAAAATGCCTGAAATCATGATTACTGAAAGGGTAATACGCTAATTAAGTCGAACTATCCTCGTATGCAGGCTGTGACCACATTAAGAATAAGCTCCTGAAGAACACTATTACAGTATCATCTCAGATCTTATGCTGATTATTCACACAATCATTAAACTCAGGTGATCTCCCCAACGACTGGAAAAAACCCAAAATTATCCCAATTCCCAAAGCAGGAGACCTCGCCAACGTTAGTAACTACCACCAGATTTCACTAAAGAGCATTCCATCTAAGCTACTGGAACACATTACATCGCTTAGTCTAATGACCCACCTTGAATAAGTTGATTTCTACCCACAGCAACACGAATTTTGATAAGCATTTCTCGTGTGAATGTCAGCTCGCCGAATTCACTCATGACTTCCTGCACTACATGAATCTGCACATGCAAGTAGACGCTATTTCTTTAGAGTTCTGCAAAGACATTCGATCGTGTCAAGCATATTCTACTACTTCATAAAATGTCTCACCTTGGCTCACCTCCGAATCTAGCATCATGGCTCGAACACTTTCTAAAAGACCGAAAGCAACTCTAATGTGCTAATAATCATCGCTCTGCGCTAACTGCTGTAACATCAGACGTTTCTTAGGGAGCTGGTCTATCACCATTGTTATTTATAATATATATATATATATAAATGATATACCGACTAAAATTACCATGAAGCTACCATTTTTTGCGTACGATTGCGTCATTTACAACCGAATTAATTCATATATCAGCACCTCGCATTTACTAAATGACCTACATGATATTGCCGATTGGCTCAACAAATGGCACATGACTCTCAATCTTATCAAACGTAAATGAATAATATTTAATTGTAAGCAAACCATCACTGCCAATAGACACCACATCATCGTACAAATACCTTGGTGTTTAGAAGGCATCATCGCAAACATGGATAACTCACATCCAAACTATCTGTTTCAATGCTTCCCGAATACTGGATTACCTACGGCGAAACGGGAGTGCAGCATTTCCTGAGGTTAAGAAACTTCCCTATCGAATATTCATCCGCCCAAAACTAAAATTTGCGTCTTCCATTTGGTGCCTATCACAGGATTAACTAACCGCAAGCCTATAATCAAACCTAAACCGAGCCACTCGCGTCATGATCTCTCAATACTCGTATGTCAGCGTTACGTAACTAAAAAAATCATTCCTGCTTTCCGTTGAGTCGCGCGACGTGTCACGCCTCTGCCTGCTTCAATCTCTTTACTATCACCCCGAATCACGCTATGTGCTGTTAAAACCACAATCTAGGGTATCGCCTCGCATTAACCATAGCCAAACAATAGCTCGTGTAAACGGTCACACAGCCGCCGCGGTGGACTAGCGGCTATGTTGTTGCGCTGCTAACCACGAGGTCGCGGAACCAAATCCCGGCCGCGGCGGCCGCATTTCGATGGGGGCGAAATGCAAAAATGCCCGTGTCGCGTGCATTGGGGGCACGTTAAAGATCTCCTAGTGGTCAAAATTAATTCGGAGTCCCCCCCCCCCCCCTTCACCGTGCCTCATAATCAAATCTTGGTTTTGGCACGTAAAACCCCAGAATGCAATTCAATTCAGTAGACGGTCACACATAATCTATGATCACTTAATTTTCCTCCGGCATAATAGTGCTGGGGAATGCCCTCCCCTATCGCATAGTTTCATGCACCAACCGCAACACATTTCGCGGTGAGCTATCTGTTCACTTCGCATAACTTTCTACGCCTCACTCCTGAACAGATACATCCCGAACACCTTGAAAACATGTCTAATGTTACATTCCGCAATATGTTGCTTGTTTCGTCTTATTTCTTAGCGGACATTTGCTACTTTGACAGTATCTATCTATCTATCTATCTATCTATCTATCTATCTATCTATCTATCTATCTATCTATCTATCTATCTATCTATCTATCTATCTATCTATCTATCTATCTATCTATCTATCTATCTATCTATCTATCTATCTATCTATCTATCTATCTATCCACCTACGTCTATGTGCTCGCATGGTCGTTTCGTTAACTTGGTATGTACCAAAATTTGCGTACTATGACAAGAGTATATAACGAACATAAATGATATGTCATGACATGAATGTCATGGCATGTGTGTCATGTAGGTCATGAAACAGCGGTCACGTCTTGATGCTCTCATAGTTGTTTCGTTAACTTAGTGGGTACTAAAACTGGCATAGTATGACAGGAGTGTATGAGGAACATAAGTGATAGGTCATGACATGAATGTCATGACATGCGTGTCATGTAGGTCATGACAATGACTCAGCGAAAAAAGATTAATACTCAAAAACCACTGAAATGGATTTGGACGTGGGCACTAAGTGAAGGAAACACTAAATGATTGTGGTAGAAGTCATAGTCAATGACTCAACAAAAATGTGAATTACTCAGCGAAAAAATATTAACACTCAAAAACCAATGGAATGGGTTCGGATGTGGTACTAAGTGTAGGAAAAGGCTAAAGGTTGATGGTCGAAGTCATAGTCATGAGCATGGCTAAGGCTTTCGCCTCAAGGTCTCTTAGGTGTAGCTAAATGGACTCCTGGGGACTCATGACATGAATGTCATGACGTCCGTGTCATGTAGGTCATGAAAGAACCGCCTATGTCTCAATTGGTGCTCTCATGGTCGTTTCGTTAACTTGGTAGGCTCGCCGCACACTGGTTCGCATGACATCGATTCCCACTGGGCTTGGGATCCGCCGGCTTTTTAATTTGTTCTTTATAATGCCCCATGAATTTTTCGCCTTTACTGTTCGCCATCAACTGCTGTTTTACTCTGTATTTATCTTGAATGTATGTTTACTTTTGTTGAAAGCTGTTCTTGTTTTGGTTTGGTTTCTTATCATAGCTGTTGTAATCCCATAGGCTGTCAAATTTTCTGTTGTGTAATTATCTGGTGTTCATATATACGTCTGTATATATGAACACCAGAGAATTACCAGAACACCAGAACTCCAGATGTCATTGGGCCCTTCAGGAACAAATAAAGGAAATGAAATGAAATATTATGAAGCTCGGACCTGGCTGGCCGCGCGACTTGTTGATGGAGGCGCTTTGCGTGTATTCGCGGGCTTCTTTCACGCTCGGAAAAACACTTTTACGTAACACGTATAGATTAACAGAACGCTTTATCAGGAGCTTTTCATGTTGCCCTACAATTTTCTCATTTTCACTTTTCATCTAATTATAATAATTCAGAAGTTGATTTATTAAAATTAATTATGTAATTAGGGGTAATGCAAAAAATAGTCTGACTATCTCCAAGCTCCTATCACCAGCCACCTTCCTGTCACTTTGTCTATGTCTTCTTCTCGATTTTTTTCTACTTCCAAGTTTGCTGGCATTCCAAGTATAACCATGTACCAACTAGCCCAACAAGCCACTCTCATGAACTCATCTCCAAGCGACGGCAAACATTACCTTGGTTCGGTCCAGCTACGTGGCATTTGCATATTTTTGAAGTTTGGCCGAAGTTACGTGAAACACCTTGTATGGGGGTCCGACGAACGCGGACGGGACATACGCGGATGCGTCAAAATTTATGGCACCCTTAAAAGCTTTAACACGCCATTTAGGGCCTGTAATGACATCCCACAGGCACCACTGCGCAGCCCGTAGAGAACCGCACCGGTAAAATTGCATGACTTTCAGGTATAAACACTCATATTGTTTTGCACTTTTATTACTTATTAGTCTGAGAAGATTTAAGATAAAAGAATGATATGTTTCATTACATTTTATTGTGGGTGTTCATTATCAAAATTCTGATGAATAATTTAGTCGGGAACGTAAGACCTGGTGTGAGCAACTTCAGTGATTAAATAGTGTAGCAATATAACCCGCATATACGGCATGGACAGTCACGTAGCATACATATACCGCTGACTACACTGAAAATTCTGTCCCAAATGGACAGACACAATACAGTGGTCTAAGAATAAAGCCCCCATCATATAATATGCAGAGGCACACGGCGACTCCGGCGCCAACGCAGACGACGACGCCGAAAATTCGCTTGGAGTGTCCATATAATTGCTATCGCAGTAAAAAGAAAGTTCTCATGGGTGTGTGAGCGTGCCTCCGCCAACAATCGCTGGGCGCCAACGGGAGAACGCGGCGAGATGCGTGCGTACAAAAACGATGACCATCGCGGCCCTGCAGTCCACCGGCTGAGCACATGCGGCGTCGTTGCCCCTAACCGCGAACACGGAAAGACTGACGTGAGAGCGGACACGAGGATAAAGGTTACGAAGACGTGGCGGTAGGCCGCGAGGGCTACTATCGCTTGTGCGCACTGCGAACGTGGTGAAGTTCACGAGCGAGTGCACCAGGAGTAATCTCCGTAGTTGCACATGGCCCGCGTGTCTGAGGGGTCAGTCTTGTATCGCCAACCGGAAGACACAGCGGAGGAGTCTAATTGTTTCTCTCCTCATGTGCACAATAGGTGCTACGCGTCAGAGGGACGGGCAAAAGTTTGTTGTACTTGTGGGTCGCATGTCGAGACATGCAAGGTACGGTAGGCGTTACAAGTCAAAGGTGAAGTCTGAAGATTTGTCTAACATACGTTTGCCGTCTTTTCTAAGCAAACATATGGAAGAACAGCGCTACTGTGTGAGACAGCAAGTATGCCATTCTTTTCTGGGCTGACCGAGAACGTTAAAACATTTTCTGTCGCGTCCTTGTTTAATGAAGTACGTTTTTGTTGTAAACTGACCGTCAGGATCTAGCTGCAGCTTATGCTTCGACAGCGTGGACAGAGAAAGCGGTGGGAATTGACTGTGTCATCGCTTTGAAGCCAATAAAAAAATAATAAAACATTCTGCAACAGGTTTTTTCTTTTATTTTTAATGAAGTGTCTGAATTCCAGTTTGTGCGTTGGCGTATTGGTGTTTACATTATGACCACTGCTGAAGAAATATATTCTGGCGAAGCAATCTAATCACTGTTCGCAGCTGGCTTGAACTGTTCTAGAAACTGCTTTCGCGAGCGTACAGGCTCCCAACTTCAGAACCTTACAGAATGAATATGCTCTGGCTTGTTCAAAAAAAAAAAAAGGTCAAGAATAATGCACTATTTATAACAATTTTCTTTAGGTGCATGAAACATCCTGTGTAGTCCACCAGAGTTCTGAGTTCCCACTGTGCAAGGGAAATTGTCCATCATAGTACACAGATCTTTGCAGAAAAGTATTGCGGACTCGTAATGGATCTTGTGACGATTGCAGAGGTGCCTTTGCTTATCTACATGCTGTTTCACTTCATCATCATCATCAGCCTATATTTATGTCCACTGCAGGACGAAGGCCTCTCCCTGCGATCTCCAATTACCCCTGTCTTGCGCTAGCGTATTCCAACTTGCGCCTAGGGTAAAAGCAGACCAATTCAGGCTGGTGCTCGCAAACAAATATGCAGCTTTAGAACAGGAAGATGAAGATAACATAGAGATAATGAACGAAACCGTAACTAGGCTGATCTCAGAAGCAGCAATTGAAGTGGGAGGTAAGGCACCAAAGCAACCTGTAGGGAAGCTCTCCCAAGAAACAAAGGACCTAATAAAGAAACGACAAAACATGAAAGTGTCCAACTCAAGAGATCAGATAGAATTCGCTGAACTGTCAAAACTGATCAACAAGAAGAAAGTAAGGGATATTCGAAATTATAACGTGGGAAAAATTGAGGAAGCCGTAAAATATGGACGCAGCATGAAATCAGTAAGAAGAAAACTAGGCATAGGACAAGGCAAGATGTATGCACTGAAAGATAAGCATGGTAATATCATCAGCAATTTCGATGACATAGTAAAAGCAGCAGAAGAATTTTATACTGACCTGTACAGTAGCCAAAACAGCCAAGCTTCTTCCATTCGAAATAGTGATGAACCGGATACAGAAGCTCCTTCTATAACTAGCGATGAAGTTAGAAGGGCCTTGAAAGACATGACCAGGGGAAAAGCGCCTGGAGAAGATGGAATAACAGTAGATTTAATCAAAGATGGAGGAGATATCATGCTTGAAAAGCTTGCGGCCCTTTATACGCAATGCCTCACAACTTCAAGTGTACCAGAGAGCTGGAAGAACGCCAACATTATACTTATCCATAAGAAGGGAGACGTTAAAGAACTGAAGAATTACAGACTCATTAGCTTGCTTTCAGTATTGTATAAAATATTCACCAAGATAATTTCCAATAGAATCAGGACAACACTTGACTTCAGTCAACCAAGGGAACAGGCTGGCTTCAGGAAGGGATATTCTACGATGGACCATATCCATGCCATCAATCAGGTAATCGAGAAATCTGCGGAGTACAATCAACCTCTCTATATGGCTTTCATAGATTATGAAAAGGCATTCGATTCAGTAGAGATATCAGCAGTCATAGAGGCATTGCGTAATCAAGGAGTGGAGGAGGCATACGTGAATATCTTGGCAAATATCTACAATGATTCCACAGCTACCTTGGTTCTCCACAAGAAAAGCAGAAAGATACCTATCAAGAAAGGGGTCAGGCAAGGAGACACAATTTCTCCAATGCTATTCACTGCATGCTTAGAAGAAGTATTCAAGCTCTTAGACTGGGAAGGATTAGGAGTGAGGATCGATGGCGAATATCTCAGCAATCTTCGGTTTGCAGATGACATTGTCCTATTGAGCAACAATGGAGAGGAATTACAACAAATGATTGAGGACCTTCATCGAGAAAGTGCAAGAATTGGGTTGAAGATGAATATGCAGAAGACAAAAATAATGTTCAATAGCTTGGCAAGGGAACAAGAATTCAGGATCGCCAGTCAGCCTCTAGAATCTGTAAAGGAATATGTTTATCTAGGTCAATTACTCACAGGGGACCCTGATCATGAGAAAGAAATTTACAGAAGAATAAAATTAGGTTGGAGTGCATACGGCAGGCATTGCCAAATCCTGACTGGGAGCTTACCACTGTCGTTGAAAAGAAAAGTGTACAATCATTGCATTCTACCGGTGCTAACATACGGGGCAGAAACTTGGAGGTTAACAAAGAAGCTCGAGAACAAGTTAAGGACCGCACAAAGAGCAATGGAACGAAAAATCTTAGGAGTAACGTTAAGAGACAGGAAGAGAGCGGTGTGGATCAGAGAACAAACGGGGGTAGACGATATTCTAGTTGACATTAAGCGGAAGAAATGGAGCTGGGCAGGCCATGTAATGCGTAGGATGGATAACCGGTGGACCATTAGGGTTACAGAATGGATACCAAGAGAAGGGAAGCGCAGTCGAGGACGGCAGAAAGTCAGGTGGGATGATGAGGTTAGAAAATTCGCTGTTTCACTTAATTGGGGCTAAACTGTAAATATATGCAAATGCTACGTATCTGGACAAAACCAAGGTAATACTGTTTGCGGTCACTTGGAGATACTCAGATTACTTTTTGAATTCCCCCTAATTCAATAATTAGTCTTAATAATTAATAAATTCTCAATTATTATAATTACATGAAAAGTCCCAATGAGAAAATTGTAGAGCAAAATGAAAAACTTTTGATACAGCTTTCTTTTGCTGAATACGCGCTACATAAAAGTGTTTTTCATAGCGTGAAAGCAGCCCGCGAATACACGCAAAATTGCCGTGCGACTCTCCGCTCGAGGCACTTTGCGTGTATTCGCGGGCATCTTTCAAGCTGGAAAAAACACTTTTATGTAGCAGGTATTGAGCAACAGACAGCTGTATCGGGAGTTTCTCGTGTTGTCTACAATTTTCTCATTGACACTTTTCATCTAATTATAAAAATTGAGAAGTTGATTATTGAATTAAGCCTAATTATATAATTAGGCGGCATGCAAAATATAATCTGAGTATCTCCAAGCGACGGCAAACAACATTACCTCGGTTCTGTCCAGCTACGTAGCTATTTGCATATTTTTAAAGTTTGGCCCAAGTTAAAGGAAACACCCTGTATAGGGCCACATACCCTTTACGAGCGTAAAATCAAGGCCAAGAAAAGACAAGAGATAAAGGCGCCGCCCACATTGCATCCGGGGCGTTTTCATGCTTTCATCTTCGTTGCACAGCGTCAGACCAACATAGCTGACGTTGAAAGGCTGGAAGTATAAAATCTCAGAAAGCTATGCTGTAACCATGCCTTGCTACCGTTAAATCTTTTTTTATCGCGTACTTCGTTATGTAACTGTAAGCTCGTCACACACCACAGAGCAGGTACCTGGTTTTAAATAAGAGGCACAGCATACGGTGGGATATGCAACCGAAAACGCCACTTCGTTTCGCTACGGCGCCGAGCACAAGCAATAGTTGGACGGGTTGTTTGTGTGCGTCGATGAGACAAAGCACGATAGCAATGCGCGATATCGACCCTTTTGGGGAAGTGCTTGGTATCAACTTCTGGACGCCTAGCGGTGAACGAACTTGTAAACAAGTAAAGATAATGGCCACATGTCCGTCCATCCGTCAGTTACCATTCCTCCGGTACGCACTATCTCAGACGCACTAACACACGTGCGCACGCACATGCAAGCACGCACGCGACCGCCGGAAAGACTACGCTAGAAACATAGGGGGTATAGCGAGATCCACGCGCTTGCCCCCGTCGGAAGTGGGTGGCCCGCTAGACAGCGTAATCTTCCTTTCCCACTGCACTCATTAGCCCCAACTCGTCGTCGCCGTCGTGAAAAGCGGGTGTACGACCCGACGCGTGAACCGGGACAAAAGCATAATAGCGCCATAATAAACCACGCGGATCTTTGTTGTTGTTCTTCCTCCGGGTGAGCGGATGATGGCTCGGTGAGAGGCGAGCACGGTGGCCGCGCCGGTCAGCGCGCACGTCTTGATTAAGCGGGGCGACGGGGGCCCACACAAAGGCGCCGAGGAGACCGAAGCGAGCGCTCGGCCATCGGTGGCCGCCTACGACGGAGCCTCGCCGGACCTCGTAGGCGGCTGTGTCGGGCGCATTAAATGGATTGTCCGCGTCGTCATTGTGGAAGCTGAGCGCGCACGCGCTCTACATAAACGTGGACGGACTCGCACGTGGGGAACGCCGGTCACGTGTGGCCGACATCACCTCCCCGGTGCCTGTTTGTGACACTGCGCCGTACGCACCCCCCTGGGCTGAGGCAACGGAAGGCCCTGTCCCATGCAGTTCGATATCAGGATCTCCCGCCTGTCCGAGGTCGCAACCCTGTTCGTCCCGGCAGTGACCGTGGAGCAACGGGGTGCTGGTGGGGCGTTTTCACTATAATTACTGCATACGCTGCCGTAGTTCCCTGTGGCAACATAAACAGCTACTCCAGTTTTCACGATCGAAACGTAGTTTGGATAGGCGGTTCTTAACTCCTTGCCACCTTGGAGATTGTCTCGCTGTGGTAACGTTAGCTGTCAGAATTTTCTGTACGATGTGTTCTAGCCACACGCAAATCAGATTTACGAACTTTGGTACATTCTTGTAGCGCCTGGTTTTCGCTAAAACTTTTCGAAAAGGGAGTTTAAGAGGCAGAGTAGCCGGCACCGTACGATGACCCCGATACCTTCACAAAATTGGTATTTAGCAAGAAGATTAGAACTTTGATGACGTTTTGAAGAAAATGCATTCCGCGGAAGCCTAGTGTACCGGCTTGGTATAGAAGAGAGCCAAGTGATCGCATCGATTGCGGCGATGTGTGTGGGCACTGAAGACTACTGGGGCCGACTCGTCCGTTATTTCTCGCGTGGCTGTTGCAAGAGAAGCGATAGATTTATCTGCCCAATTGACGAACGTGGAAAGAACGTAAACGGATGACCTCACAAATAATATGGGCGCGATCATATACGTGATGTGAATGACGATAGGAAGACTAATGGCTTCTGCCTACTCCATTGGGAGCTTTCATTCCGTGATACCTACAGCATACAGCATATATTTGTCATTAACCCAAATGTATTGTTCCAAGTAATGTCGCGAAGGCCGAGCCAGAGAGCGTGGTCATATGACTCGACAGTGCTTGGCGCAGTCACTGCTTTTGTGGATGCAATATGCTCGGCTGCTGGCGCTCGATATTCACTAGGGTAGGAGCGGGATGCTCAATCCGAATGTGTTTTCTGTCTATAGGCCCCTTTGGCAAGTTTTCAACAGAAATCAGATTTTTGCCACCGCATGATTAAATCAGTTTGAAAGATTTTACAGAAACAAAAAAAAAAAAAAAATAAAGCAATGTAAAACATCGCGCAACAACTGTAAGCAAAATTTCGGCAATTGTTGACCCTCTGTATTGTCACCCTTTATTTTCTTCACCTCACCCTCGCGCCACCTGCTTCTCTTTGCTTGTCTTAACCATCCCTTTATTACCGGGGCTTGGGCTAGCGTTTTTTATTTTGTTAGTGGAGATACGTTTTATGTTTGTCACCCGCCAACGCGCTGCACAAATCTCAAACTGAAACATCGGCAGTGTTTGTGCACATTTCCCGTCTCATGTTGTTTTAGCGTTGTACGCCGGGGTTATATTCAGCTGTACCAAAATTTCTTCGTACCAGTTGTCGTGTTTCATGTCATTTCAGTTCATCCACCATTCTTTTGTCCTTCGTAATTGTCTGCTATTAAACCATACCCTTGCCATGCCCGGGATCAGCTACTCGGTGAGATGGACGATACAAATTGAACAGAACCAAAAAACAATAAAAACGTTATCACAATTCTGTAAATTGCACAGAATTATAAATCTGAAGCGGACAAAATGGATATGCTATACGTGGCTCTCAAGTAAACCACTCATTTGTGAGAACTTTTGCAAAACCCTTGTAAGCAATGTCACAAATTCACGTAAGATATAAATTGACATCAAATTTAACCGCTTTGAATGCTCTAATAGATGCAGTGTACAGAACTGCGATATCTGTTCTGGTGCAGAGCTACGAAGTTGTAAACTTAGTGCTTCTATTTTTTTTAAACGTACCAATTTTTGAAAATTCTATTAAAAAATGTCAATCCCTAAATCTGAATTCCGCTTCCAACAGCCACTATAATTTACCTTTCTCTCTCAAGTGCAGAAAGTTTGATTAAAATCAGCCCAGTGATTATCTAATAAAAGCGCTTCTGCGATTCACATGTATTTGAATAGGCGGCATCGTAGTTGGGACCGAGCTAAAGCTTCTTCTTAACAGTAGGCGCCGCCGCTCCACCTCGCTCCCACCACCCGCGATCAAGGCAACGTGTTTACCCAGTTGGTGCACACGCAATGGAAAAACAATTCCGGACATTTCATGGTACCTTGAAAGAACCAAAATTAAATAAAAAAGATGAAAGAAAAGAAAACCTACGCAGGTAGAGATGCCCTAGACGATCTTCTACTGCACATTTTTGATTTTAGGGTTGTTTACAATAAGTAAATAAACACCTTTTCACACTCACTGTAGGTTGAATTGTAGTTTTTATGATAATGGTACTCCCAATCACAAACATTTTTCGTAGCACTGGACCAGCGCGAATTTCGTTACATGTACGTGACAGGAGCTTCCAATGAGCGAAAGTGTGGCGCAAACTTGATTATGTGACCGTGGCACTGAACATCCATGCTACCATCACACAATGCCCCCGAATTCCAGGTTCAGTAGCGAGAATGCATCAAGATTGACCCTGTTCTTGAATTCAGTGCTGTGGAAGCTTTTGCGGCCGTGTGCATGCTATAATTATTTACGATACGCACCATAGCAAATCAATTCTGCGGAAGCCCGCATGGTGGAGCAAAGTTCATGAAAGGGAAACAAATTGCCATCCACTAGGCTGAAGACCACGAAGCTACAAAAGAAATCAATACGGGTCTCTCAGAAAGCTTCGCCGATGGCAAAAAAAAAAAAAGGAAGTACTGGTGTGGGGATCGAACCCAGAACCAACGCCTTTCCGGGGCGGTCGCTCTACAATCTGAGCTAACTAGAAAGCTAGCCGATCGCAGCCCGAGGACGAATTATTCGACAACTACAGGCATTATATTATGCCCATGTACCCTGCATTGGGTGCACGTTAAAGAATCCAGGTGGTCAAAATTAATCCGGAGTCCCCCCACTACGGCGCGCCTCATAATCCTATCGTGGTTTTGGCACGTAAAACTCTATAATTTATTTTTTAACAATGAATATGTGTACAGCGTACCCTTTCAGTGCCCACACTTGTTACATTGTTGTCCGAACAAATTACTTTCCTCTCACTCCCACGCCCCTAAACATTTTCATCGGTTTTCAATTATGCGGGTAGAAGGTGGTGAGTGTGCTACCGATAAGATGACCTCTTCTAAGCTGGTCACGGAGGGTAAACGAGAGACGGGTGGTGACGCCGCCTTAAATTTCAGCCCCGGATCGCCATGAGGTCACAGTATTTGCCAGCGCCTGCTTGGTTCTTGATAATTATTTGATCGGTAAAGATGCACTGCATTGCATTCCAAGGGAGACAAAGAATGAACTAGGCAAGTTTTCTTAACTCCTACTGTGCCACAATTAACGGTCAAAATACGAGAAATACTTTCAACGAGAGAAGAGGGGAAACCGAGGGGCTCGATTTTTGTTAATTGTGACCACATAAAGTCAGCGGACAATGAAGCCAAGGAAAGAATAAGGGAGCGTAGCCGTTGTTGAAACCGAAATGTCCAAAATAATGAAGAAAGGGTAAATGGAAGTGGACTAAAAAATAACTTGCCGGCAGTGGAAGTTGAACCCACAACCCCCGCATTACGCTTGCATACACAACGAGTTGGGTACGGCGATGCTCTACATCCGGCCACTATCTTGGGGTATTTATGTTTACTAGATATAGCCTTCGGAATGTGAGCCAGCGCCACTCAGGACCATGCATGGTAGGCGGATGTGGAACGACCTTTTTGCCCAAAGGCGTCACGTAAAACTTAAAAAAAGATACTTTGAAATTTGGGACGTCACCCTGACATACATGCGCAGAGGTTTACGTTTACAGAGGAAACTAAGGAAATGGAAGTTCTGTGACCGTTTTCTCTCTGCTAGTAAACGACACCTATTCATCTTACTATAGGCCAGTTTCTCGTCAAGTGGGCTTGAACGTGTTTCGCTTTATACTAATTTATTGTAATTTATTGCAGTATTTTTTTAGGTTGAACGATAAGTGACCGTGTTGCCCTCTATAGAAAGTCCTTTCAAGAATGACGCCCATAACATGAACCTTTTGCCTGCTATTTAGAACTTTTGGAAAGCCACGTATATTTTTTTATGAGGTGTACGTGCTACAGCTGATAGCCAGGTTTTAGGCCGCTTCTGAAATTGGATTTTACGTTTCATCTTCAATGAAACGTAAACTATTCTTTGCCATCGTATGCTCTCAACGTGAAAGTTTATTTGACTACAGTACATAAATAATTTACAATAATTACAGTAATTCAATTTACGCCCCAACCTATATACTGTATTAACTTGAGAAAACTGAACTTATTTTGAGCTCCTCACTATTTCCAGGCCACATTCGTATCGCTTCTCCTCTTGAGTCATCTGCATGCTCGGGTATGCGGTATCAGGAAGTTGAATGGTTCGTTCCTAGTAGGGAACGACAAATGCAGCCAACGCATCGACCTTTCACTACATCGGGGCCCCGGCGCTGAACGTTAGGAATAGGCGCACCCGCGAAAGTAAATTCCGACGCGTTCGGTCACCAACGCTGCTTGAGGGCTATTCATTTCCCCATCTTGACGGAGATCAGGCCCGAACAAATCTGCGATCTTCTTTCCCGTCGAAGGCGCTCGGCAAGCGACCCTCGTAATGCTCGCCTCCTCACAGTCAAACTGTTAGAGCGGCCGCCGGCTGGAGGCACGAATGCGCCAAAGGTGCAAGGCTGGAAGGAACAGATCGAGGAATCGTTTCGAATCATTAAGAACGCATTGCGGCAGATGGAACGAGGGCGATGCGCGGGTCTCTTTGTCCAATTTAGTTTCACCTCGTTTAACAAAGGAGGCGACGGATGGCGAATCGCGAGCAGAGAGGTTCGCCCTTGCGAAAGTGCGACGTGGCTTTTCAGTGCGAGCTTTGTGCGCGGTAATGAAATGCTTGCGAAAGGTGGCGACTCCTTAGTACAAGTCACGTCGCGTACATGTGTGTGTGCCGTTGGCAAGCATAAAATTATTTTTCTTCTCGCCTTTCTGTATTACGAGGCCTTTATCTTCTTAAGTAGTCCGGAACTTCTAGTTCCCTAAGAATTTCAACAATCTTTGTCAACGGTACGCGTTCGAAGAAGCATTTAAAAAAAAGAAGGAAAAATAGTGTGACTGCACTAACCCAGGCGTCGAGAAAATACTCGGACGGGCGGCGTACGCGCTATGTGGCGCGACCTTGTAAAATGGCTTTCAGGAAACCTGTTTGTTCTGAACAACGCGTTAACGTGCGCTAACCGTGCCTAAAGAGCACTAACGTGCTGTTAACCTGCTTGTACTGAAAATGACCGGTGCTTTGTGAACGTCAACGTAGAACGTTGCTTTCTTTTCGCGTTTTTCTTGGCCCTTTCGCACGCTTTGTAAAAGAAAGAGAAAAAATAAAAAGAAACTGCAAATGATTGAATCATGAAATGACGTTTTCTTCGCAAAAGAATATATGCTTGCTTTTTTTTTTTGTCGCGATAATAGAGATTAATTATTTTTCTGAAAGCTCTGAAAAAGCTATAATACCAAACTGGGCCGGGAGCTGTCACAATGGCAAATTTAGGGGGTGACCATTTGTAAGTTTTATGGAACTTTTTTCTAATTGGCTGTTGCAGATAACATAATTCCAGTCCTTGAGCTGGACTGTTAAGAGAGGCGGACATTACTTACGCGAAAAATTGAAACACATATTTGACTAATCAACAAGAATTCACTAATTAACTGATTAATTGTATAATTTATGTCAATTGTTGCAATTTTCAAATTGTAGTCGGTGAGCTTGTCAGGCCTATTCATTTGGAAATAATTTCCAGTCGATACGCTCGAAATTTTCAATGAAAATCATTGCTTGATTATTGTTTGATTGACTGAGGGATTTATTGATCAATCAGTGTTGATCGGGCGAAGTTATAAGAAATGGTAAATAGTTTTAAAGTAAGCAATCATGCCGTATTGAAAAATTCACTGCCCAGATTTTAAAGCAGTAAACAGGATGTGTGTTTGAAATCATTTTCCGCATTTAAGACTTTTTCTTCCCACATACTTGTGATTGCTTGAAAGGGTATGTGCTACAGTTTCTTTCTTTTTTTTGTGCTACAATATTCATTATTGGGTATTTTCAGTAAAAGAAAGTTTTTCCTTGGTTAAATATTAAAACACGTGTTAATTACTGCTTCCATGTTACTTGTGAATAGTTAATACTTATGATAATATTATGAATAGGATGCATATGTGAAACCCACATGCACATCGAACTCAGATGTTGGAAACTATGTGAAGCGAAACTTTAGTCAAGCGATTAATTGCAGGCCTTAGAACTAACGTCGATACTCAACATTTTGTTTAATTTCATGTTATGAAACTTGCAATCCCATGAAATGCTTATTTTTATTCACCACAGAGTTCAGAACCTTATTGTCTTTCGAAATTTCGGTCTCTATGCACTACATTGCTCATAAGCAGTGCCGAAACTCAAACTTTTAAGGGACACTAAAGCAAACTAGCAAATCAGTTTAGACGGATAAAGCGTTCTTTGAAAGCTCTGTTGTCGTTAATTTCGAAATAATAGGTTGATTATTAGAATAGATAATCAATGTCGAAGTTACAGCTTTAGAATTTCGCCCCAAATTTCCAACGCTGGTACGTCACTGTCACGTCACGGATTTCAATGTATTTTTTATATTTAGACCACGTAACTCAGCAAAAGTTTCTGAAACTCGTCATGTTCAATATTTGGCTCCTTTGGAACACAATGTAGGCTATCTTTACGGCTAAAGAATGAACGAGACCCTAGAAGACGCTGTAAAAATTCATGACGTCACAGCCAGCTGGCGCGGTCAACATACTAGGTTTTTATATCAGCCACTTTGAAGGTGCTTTCACGTAACTTTTGTATATACATCCAAGGCGAGATAACGACCGATAAAACAGCCAGGCAGCAACGCTAAACCCGCGAAAGCGGGCAAAGAAGCCTTCGCTTTAAAATTAATTAGGTCATAGAGAAAGATCTTTTAAACAGTACACGTGCATGTAAAAGTGCTTCATAAACGACAACAAAAACGGATAGAGATATTCGTGTCTTAATAAGCAATAAAGTGAACGAGATACGGGGGTCCGAACAGTCCTGCGTTTTATCAGCTCATATATGTTTTTTACGCACTCCACACACCATCTTCATCGCTGTGTTCTTCTATTTCTTTCTTTTTATCCACGACCACTCATGCACCAGCTCTTCACGTCCTTCACGTCGTCCGAGATGTGAAATGCCGTCTTACTCATCCATCTTGAGAGGGAAAGAGAGAGTTAGTGCGGTAATATATTACCCACGACGCTGGCCTCAGAGGCTTGTCCCGGCCCTTCATAGCGCGCTGCATTTAGGACGACTTGCTGCTTTTACAGGTTTTACCGCTATGTGGGAGCCAATGAATACACGCGTTAACCTTCTCAGTCATTTGTGAGTATGTGGCCGTTCTTGGCCAATCCTCCAGCATGGGTAAGGGCCACTGTAACACGAGAGGTACAAAATTCTGAAATGTAGCTAGACATGTGTCGTACTCCTCTGTGCGTGCAGCTGCCATCAACATTCTTTCCTCGACAAGCGTCATACATTGCCTTCGACCTCGTGTCATCGCCGCGTAGGCTGAGCATCACGCTGAGCACCCGTCTGATTTCATGGTTTCATTTCCGCATAGCTTGTGAGCGGTGTAGTTGATAAACATCAACAATGCATGACATTAAACTTGTTACCTTTGCGTTGAACAAACATTAAAATTGCATGAGGTTACACGCTCCATGGGGTGGAAATAAACAAAATTGCACGCATAATCTTTTGTTGTATATATGACTTAATACTGATCGCTTGACTGACCTCATATAGACTCCGACGTGGGCTTTGGATCTGCATATTTTTCTGCTATTTAGATGAGGCCATATCACCAGAAAGAAACAAGATCCTTCACATGAGAGCTTGGCATTTACTCTTATTTTACGTGGCCGTATAAGTCCCACCAGACACAGACGCTTCTGTACTTTCACAATGACCAAAGTCAAATATGATTGAAAAACCACTGGGCGATGGGGCCAAGAATGAACGCAGACCAGACGCAGAGGTAAGCTGCACGAGTCTAGACGGTTGGTTGCAAGCGCTTGCAGAGTAGCTCATATATGCTGGCGCGTTACACTTTCTGCAGATGCGTTCGTAACTATTTCCACTATTCGACCACTCTTCAGCATCGCTGTCAGCACGTGTTTCAGAGACGCAAGGAGACGGCGTGTACTCAATTACGATTTAGCCGCACCTTGTGAAATGTACCCTACAGCATTTTGATTAATGTGAAGACATCTGGTTTATGAAATGATTCGCTTTATGTTGCTTTTTCTTCGCGCTTGGCCTTAAGCCACGCTCCTCTTATGACCGCCACCGGACACTGCGAGAGACGGAGGATATTCATGAAAAGAAAAGAACACAACAAAAGTAGTTTTCACCAAACATAGTTTTTGTATTCCGTTTATAAGATATGATTCATGCATGATTTTATTCTATGGAGAAACAACCCACGATTGGCTTGCGAATTACTTATCGCGTTATCGGATATCATGCGAACGAAAACCGCGAGTGTTAAGGTCGCTTAAGAATTAATTAAAGTGCTCACAGCTCCGTAAGTTCACATATAGCCGGTCTGCCACTCAATTCGTCACCGAGAGACAGAAGCATCTGCGAAAGCCTACAAGATGTTATATATTTGGTTTTATTGACTGCGGCGCCACACTTCAGATCCTTTTTCAGGCCGAGTGCCTGCTTTACTATGAGGGCAAACAAAAGGAGACCGTTAAAAGAGGGGCGTGGCGGCACCACACGTTCCACTGCAATTAACTCTTTCCATTTGGCGCACTTCCAAACATCGTGACAGCGAAAGCGCGAACGCGTCGACGCCTGGAACCAGTGGCTCGACGTGCGGCAGCCTGAAGTGCACCAGACGTCACCAACGACTAACGCCCTGGCATCAGCGATGTTATTACGTCGCACGAATTCCCAAGCCGCCGAGTGACCAACGTCGCTCAGCAAAACGTTAGCGCCGTGTTCACGCTGGTGTCGACAGTATGAGTGACGGTGGCCCAGTTACCAATTTTTTTTATTCCTAATTTTCTCCATTCGGTAATGTGCAGCTTGTGGTAGAGCATACTGCACCCAAAAATGAGCAGCCTCCTCCGAACGAAACGGCCCGACCGACTTTCTCGCGCATGGTCCGAACTGCTGGCGCATTCTGCGAATGCCCGAAATGCGGCAAAGGCCTGTAAGCACTAGGGAAGCATACGGTAGGCTACACTAAACTAAGAGAAGTGTGCTGGGGCCGAGAAAAAAAAGAAGGAAAGATAGAAAGGTTTTAACGCAGTACTGAAGGAGTTCTTGGAAGAGTGCAGGGCCTCATCGGCCGTAAAGCGCGTCAGGGTGAGAGTGGTTGCACGGAAGACGCGGTTGCTTTTGCGCTGAACCATGCCGCTTGCATACCATTGAGTACAAGTTGCGATGGTTTGAAATGACGCCATCGTCTCATTCGCCTCCTCCCGAAGAGGGGGTGTGCGTTCGCGTACACGTCGGTTGGCGCGGAGCGGAGACAAGCGCCTGTTCGCAGAGACGCGCCTTTCATCCCCGCAAAGTGTGCGGCGGAGGGAGAGAATGTCTCGCTCCATCTGAGCGTTGCTACCGCACTGCCTCACCATAAAACAGCAGACTGTATACACGCGCAAGAGGAAGGGGGGTTGAGTTGTGGAGACGGTGCACTCGCAGCTCATGCACGAAGAAACAAGAATTAACGGCGACACACAGCTTCCGAAAAGTAGTCGCCTTTTCTTGGTGGTTCGGAACGGAACAAAGCGCGTTGTTGGGCAAGAGCACCGAGCAGTGAGCGGACAACGTGCGACGCTGCGAAAAGGAAAAGCGAGAAAACGACGAAAGCGAGCGGGAGGGAGAGGGCGCTGGCGGTGTGTCCGCGCGCAACATTGTTCCCGCCACCGTCGTTGGATGTCAACAAAAGCAGCGCGTCGCTGTCTCGCTTGCTCATCGAAAACTTTGTCTTCTTTGGCCCGCGCCCTCTGTTCTTCCTCTGTACCGTCCTTTGTCACCGCTATGCGTCTGTTGCATGGTCTTCTCTCCGTTTTGTTTCGATGCAAGGACCACAATAACGGGAGAGTTCGCGTGGCAAAATCCCGAAGTGCGTGACGCGTATGTTTGCGCTGGCTGGGAGAACACGCTATCTTTGCGAACGAACACCACTGCGTGAAACCACGTGTGCAAGAAAAAGCGACCGGTTGAATATAGCTGCGCTGTATTCGCCAGTGGTGTCCTCGCTTTTGCTTTCGTATTAGAGTGCTGGGGCTCGCCTAATTGATGACTGGCATAACTGCGTGTTGCAAGGTTTATGACCTGCATTTTCTATGTAAAATGTGCATGTCAGAATATATATATATATATATATATATATATATATATATATATTGTACTGGAGATTATCGGTACTGGCACGGTAAAGTGTGAAAGAGGAAGTCGACGCACTAGGAGTGCGCGCTCGATCGGTGTCCAGCTGAGACTGCTCCGTCTTCTTATACTTCAGTCAGACGCCCTGTGGACTTGCAAGAACATCCCGTGACATTTGGTGGAGGTGCTGGGTTAACGTTTTCCCCGACCTGGAGCTCCGCAGCCGTACGTTGCCATCTGCGGCCACAATGACCGACGACGCCGGCCCTTCGCAATCTCCAATCTCCGGTACAATATATATATATATATATATATATATATATATATATATATATATATATATAACAAACCGCGAAAATATTTATATCTCATTCTAACCGAGTGCGCCTATAGAAGGAACTAACAGGTCGAGTTTTCTCCTTGGCGAACAAGAGATTTGCATGTGGCCAGACTTATTGATATGTATAAAAAAATGTATTTTCGTTTTTATGTTTTTTTCCTCGCAAGATGGGATTCCATCGAATTAGCACTTTCAGTGCCAAATTCGGTGCGGCAATGACTCATTGACGACTGTAAAATGACTCATTAGACAGGTAAGAGGAAATGAACAGGTCAGAGATCAGGTGAGACAATAGAGCCCGAGAACACGCACGCACAAGACAGGAGAATCAGACAAGTGCTCACCAACTTTTATTTGCTGCCAGAAGGTGAAAACGTGAACATGCATATACATGACCATGAACCACAACATGTTGAACGAAAAAAACCTAATGAAATAACACTGCAAGTGAAAAATATTGTCAACCATTTATGTATAGCGTAACTGTGCATCATTTCGCGAGCTAGTTCGCACAGAGGCAGCAATCTCCTTCCGCTGCTGCAATTACTTACTCCAGTGACAAAACACGGGGCAGAGATGCGCTACTAAGAGCGCTAATAACGCGGCGCAATCAACCCTGGGAGTAAACGGGGGGGTGCCGGACGCCGCGGCGTTCGTCAGGACGCAATACATGTCTCGGCTGTTGTCCCAGCAGTCGCAAACTCCCACCCACACTCCGCGGGGCGCTGCATTCAGATAACAGTGCAGTGCCTTGCAAAACCAGTCGCGGCACACCTGGCCGGATGACAAAACGCCGACAAGCATTAGTGTTCGGGGTCAGTAACGTGGCTAAGCGAACGGGACACACGCACGCGACGGGGCCAGCGTGGAGCGTTATTGGCTGAGAGAGGCGTTGGGGCCTCCGGGAGCCGAGTCAAAACGCAGTTGGAATTCTTCCACCCGGTCGACTGCGCGCTGCTAGAGGACCACGCGACAGGACATTCCGCAAGCCTTTCGGTGACAATGCAGTTTCCGAAACCCCAGCGGGAGGGCTGCGGCCGTGCGGCGCTTATCGGCGGCCCATCGTCCCCTCTGCGCGGACAACCGGGACTGACAGGTCGGCCAGCGGCTGTCCACGCGAATACCGCGCTTCGGCACTTACAAACCGGGGGGAAGCTCGGCTCGTAACAACCGCGGGCTACCGTATGCGTGAAGCGGCTTGTGGCAGACGAATATATCCGTAAATTCGGCGTGATTTGAGATACGGAAAAAACACTATGTACAATAATTTGGTTTTGCCGTTATACAAGTTTCTGGGCGTCCAGGGGCCGCCAAGTTATTGGGAACGTATTTAGATGGAGGAAACGAAACATGCAAAAGGTTGAGCCCCTCGATCATGAATCCCCGAGAATTGGTATGTGTGGCACTGTGACACAAATGGTAGAGAAGCCCTAAATGTATCTATGTACGCGTTGTACTTGTTTCTGCCCACACCTCTCCTCACCATTATTCCCTCGACAAACATCATTAATCGCCTTCGTCCTCGCGACATCGCTGAGTAGACGTCTGACAGTGGGAATCCGCATAAAGTATTGTTCGCATGGCGTAAGTTGTGAGCGGGGTGACGCATATAAATAAATCTTGCATCATTCTATGACATTAAAGTTGTAACACGTGCAATGCATAAACATGAACATTCCAGGATCTCTCCCCTACCGGTTCTTTCAACTTTTTATTCTCCTACCCTCCCCCCCCCCCCCCACCCCTCCCTCCTACCATGCTGGGTAGCCAACCGGAACTACCTCTGATTAAACTCCTTACATTTACATGGATACTTCCTTTTTCTCGCTCTCTGTTATGAAATTAAGCCTTTCACAACACAACAATAAAAACAATAGTACGCATCGCATTTAATTTTCTGGTATTAAATTGATCGCTTCACGAAGGATTTGTCTTCGATCATAATTTCTTAAAGTGAACTTTCTTTTCCTGCATTCCTGTGTTTGGCGTGGCTGCTGTGCTACCAGTCAGTATCTCGGCAGACATATATGTGGATATAAGGAAGCCTATATATATGTACGCCGAAAGCTAGTACCAGCAAACCGGCTTATGTATACTGACCTACAAAGTAATGCGAATAAGTGCAATTCCGTTCTGCGTAATAAAAGCAAAAACTAAATTCCTTCACAAAGCTTGGACATATAATGTCGGCTTATAGGTATTTCGAAAGCACATGGTCCTCTTAATGGAATTGTATATTTTATTGAACGAATTCCTTGAGCTACTCTATTTTCTTTAATTTAGACGTTCGGTATGTGCCATTGAGCATCGGCCCTATTTGACCAATCGTCCAGAGTGGCTATGTGCCATGGTTACACAAGAGGCGCATAACCCATAAGTGTAGTTAGATATGTGTCGTACATCTGTGTGCATATAACTGTCATCACCATTCTTCCCTCGACAAGCATCATACACCGTCTTCGTCATGGGGACATAGCCGCGTATAAAACCTTTTCACCAGCTTAGTTCGCTCGCTATAAACTAGTGGCACTTGTTGGCTCAAGAAACACGCCGCGACGCATCCGTGGCGGTTCGATTCCCAGTCTCGACGAGCATGTTCCGAGAGGGGTACAATGCTCGATACCCTCCTGTACTTAGCTTTATGCGCACATTAGAAAACACGAGATGGTCGAAATTAATACAGAGCTGCAGCTCTACCACGTCCCTCATACCCCGCTGGCAGTTTTTAACCCCACGTTTTTTTTTTTAAATCTTCTGGATATGCTAAACACGTACTCACTTGAGAAAGACTGCGTCATATGGTTAGCGGACTGACAAGTGCAGTATTCTAAATTGATCATTGTATTCAAAGCTAACCAGCTCGCAGTGCTTTGTGTTCCCAATGGATAAACGTTGAAAGAATATGTAGCACTCGTTAATGGCGTTCTGATAACTCTGTTTTAGTGTAGCTATACTCTCCTCCCAGGGTTTCTTCGTCCTTGTATCTTTGTGCCACAACTGCGTAATAAAATACCGAACCATCATCTAAATCAAACGAATGTTTTTGCTGTGGCAAAGCAATCTCGCGACAATTAATTTTTTTATCAAAGGCAAAGTTCTCTGAAGAAATTGATGGCCAAATAGCTCCGCAAG
>NC_051161.1:12705652-12745651 GCF_013339745.2 Dermacentor silvarum
CCAGATAATTGTTTTCGTTAACACAGTTTTACTGCGAAAAATTATGTGACAACCATCATGATATTCGACAAATTCTTTAAGGCGCAAAGGTGTCTTTCAGGTGTTTGACCTTTCTTTTGTACCATGTATTTTGTTTACGCCTTAACAAATTTGTCAACTATGATAAGTCACGATAGTCTAAATCATAATACAGTCAAACCCGAATATTTATATCGAATCTGAAGGTGATCACAAAAATGTTCGATATAAAGATAATTCGATATATACAATAATAGGCTCTGAGGCAAACGGCGCCTTACCGATTGGTGCGTCCGAGGGCCGCTAAGTTACTGCATGCAACTGAGGAAAAAATAAATAAAAAGCTAGCGTAGATTGCCCTGGAGGCGCAATGCTAAAAATACAGCGGAGCTGATGGGCACCTAGCTAGTCCTGGCTTTGGGGCTAGGCTAAGCACTACCAAGTCATCCCCAGTATTTTCTGAAATTTCATGATTATTGATCGACTGCCGATTAGCTATTGATTGGCTATCGATTGGCTATCTCAAGGAATTGGCTACGTATTTGGGCTAGGCTATGCACTACCAAGCCATCCCCAGCATTTTCCGGAATTTGTTGATTATTGATAGATTATTGATTAGCTATTGATTGGCTGTCGATTGGCTATCGCACGGTATTGGCTACGTATTTCGGCTAGGCTAAGCGCTACCAAGTCATCCTCAAAATTTTCCGGAATTTATTTATTGTTGACCGATTATCAATTAGCTATTGATTGGCTATCGATTGGCTATTGATAACTGACTAAGCTTAAGTAGTCCCAACCATACTTAGCTAGACTTAGCCAAGATCAGCTTCGCTGTAGTTCACAGGGTTATGTGCCATTGTGCTTGGACCCATTCTGCACTACTGCCAGGATCGGCCCACATTTTTTGTAGAGTAGCCAAGCCCGTTTCGCGCGGCACATCAAGAGCCGTGCTGCGCATGCGCAAGGATCAGTGATGTCACACGGCTTGCGCCCCGGAGCCACCGGAGCCGGCACCTCTCGCGCACTCCGCCGCCGCCGCGCGCGACTCACCGCCGCCGGTCTGCGCATTCCAGAGGAGTGACGTCGTAGCCGTGGTAGACGCACTGGCGCCGGCGCGCGCTCGCTTTGCAGTTGCCGTCTGAGACTGCGCTGGAGCCGCTGCGCTTCTGACTGGCGTTTGCCAGTGTGGTATAGCCATGGAGAAGGAGAGCGCAAATGCTGCTCAACAGCGCAGAAGAACGGAGAAGCTTGACTCATCGGATCCCGAAGTAGTTGCCTGGCAATTAGCGGTTGAGCGTAGGAGGAATGAATACATGTGCCACATAATACGTATACCGCATGTGTGTCATTGGAGCAGCAGTAAGCATGACAATCAAGCTAATCCTTGACAATCTAGACAACCAGGAAAGCTAAGAATAATCAGCTGAACCTTTGCTAACGCTACGTATATCCTGGCATAGCCGAGCTAAGCCACTGCAACTTTTTGTGGACGACTAACGGAATAACGGCCGGCTTAAACAGCTCCGCTGTTAAAAGCAAGTACACTTTATTTACCTGCAAAAAACTGCGGGATCACTTTCAACTTCATTGCAAAGTACAAGTTCATTCTTTTCTTTACATTTGCAGCGGCCATTGCTTGCTGAAAATAAACTCACGAATAGGCACTCAACCCACACGATGACGCCACGAAAATCGGAAAGAAGGAATGTTGACGTTCGAGGTAGCACGCGGGCTAGCCGAACAGTTCGATGTGGCCGAACTAGATGCACACACGACCCACACGGCTCAACTGACTGCACATTCTCTTCTCTACCTCCAGGTGCCAGAAGATCTCAAAGTGCACCAACAAGCGCACATTGAGGTCTTCGGCGTGGCGCCGTGTTCGATATATCGGATTTGCTGTTGAATGGGCGTTCTATATACGCATGCACCAGCCCTATACATTTGCGTGGGAGAATTTTCAAGTGGATTTGACAGCTGTTCGATGTACACAATACTTCTGTAAATGTGGGTTCGTTATATCCGGGTTCGACTGCATTTCGATGGAGGCGAAATGCAAAAACGCCCGTGTGCTTGCATTGTAGTGCACGTTAAAGAACCCCAGGTGGTCAAAATTAATCCGGAGCCCTCCTCTACGGCGTGCCTCATAATCAGAACTGGTTTTGGCACGTAAAACCCCAGAAAGAAGAAGAAGACTGTATTCGTTTCCGTCGCTTAGCTTCTCACTTCCCTTTCCTTCGGTCATCGCCATATGCTTTGCTCGCTAATTTTGTGTACAATGACAAAGTGGCGTTTCGTGTGCGTGAGCGATATTTCTTTTTCTGTTGCACAATAAGTGTTTGCCAAGCATCTGTTACATGTTTGAACGTATTTTGGAGCTGATAAATTGGTACTCTGCTCGCTATAGATAGCCGATTAGAGTACAGAGCCCATCTGAGCCTAATCAGGCCGACCACGTTCGTGGGCGACACAGCAAATGTTTGAGAAAAAATGGAGAACTGTTTGGTATTTAGGGAGAATGCAAGTATGCAATAGGCCTGCTGGAATGGGCGCACAGCGACCAGGGTATGATGTCGAGTTTGTTATGCTGAACAGTGATGAACGAGTAAATATAGAAACCTGCAGTACAATGTAAGGCGCTCCATTTTTTCTTTTCCTTTTTGATGGTACAAGGTAATATGGACATCGGCGACGGAAAGTGGGGTGTTCAAAAGGATATTACACAGAAACGTAAGTCAACATAGACTGGTATATATTCCGTTAAACACATTATTCACCCCATTCTTTGTCGGGAGAATGTTAATTTTTATGGGAAACGCAAAGCTCAAGCTTCCATTTTAATATTTCTTACTAATACCATTCAGACCAACACATCGACGTTCAAACTAGAATTTCACCATATTTTCTCACATTTGAGCGGTTTTTACGTTCCGGGAATAATTAAAAAAGTTTCCAGGTCGAGTCTCCAGATCGAGTCTCCGAGCCGAGACCGAGCAACTGGAAGTCCAGTCTGCTCAGTATATGATCACTTAGGTACTTATACGAGTCAATTTTCATTGCGCCGCTCAATCAATGGAGGCGCAATAGCGGAGTCATCCGACAAGCACGTCCTGTTAAGTTTGGCTCTGCCAGAGTTACCGCATAAGACAAAGTTTCCTGTATAAGTATTGTTAAAAATAGACTACATGCGTTACGCAAACAACTATTTCGTTCTAGTCAAGTGCAACATCATGGTTGCCTTTGCCAACAATGCCGAATTACATACTCTAATCTGCCATGTTATGTACATAACATGGCAGTGTTATGCGCGTATGCCTGTAAGCATTACCAATAGCTCAAGAAATGAAGGCTTGCCTTTAACCAGGCCGCGCGAATCTGATACACTCCCGCTGACAAAAACGAAACGAAGATTGCGCAGCTCCTTTTGTTCTCACGTGACTGAACTCTGATGCCCAGCAATAAATTTTGACGCCCAGCAACAAACGTAACCTAACGTGACGACGATAACCACCTGACAGTAAAATCCGTAACTTATGTGAAAGTACACACAATAGGATCTTGCGATCCCGTCAGTTTTATTTTCCCAGTGGGCATTGTTTCCAAGTTTCCAGGCACTCCCATTTGTTTGTGTTATTATTTTCAAGCGCTCTCTTGCCAGATAACGCCCGAATTGAGGCGGGTCATGTAAACAGCGCCTTCGGCTGAGAACGCATACCTTGAGCTGAAGGCAGCTTCTCCTGTCAGAGGCACCGCCTCCCACGTAAGGGCCAAACTGTTTTTTGGGAAGGAGGCGGAAAGAAGGAAGGGGTCTCTGTCTGTCCTTGGAGATCGAATCGAGCCAAGGGCGTGGTTTTGACCCTGCAATTACTCGACTGACCCGCGAGGGCGAGGGTATACACATAGACGACGGCAAGCAAGGGAAACGCGTGCACGAGGCGTTACAGACAGCACGCTCGCCGTCCTCACACGGCGATCCCGACTTTCCTTTGTTAGCGTCCGCCGCTGCTGTCACGACGCGCGGTGGGCGAGGGGGGCGAGAGTGGGAAGTTAAGAGACCACCACCACCACGGCCACCGTGAGAACATCCCAGCGCACGGAGGTGTTGCGCCCTCCCACTGAGGACGCGCCCGTCCGAGCAGCTTTGTTCGTACACCCCGGAACAGTCGAGGCTCTTTGTTTGCCTGCCTCTATTCGATGGCTTCAGAAGGCTTTCTTTTTCAATACTCGATGATGCGTCCTGGTTTTATGGCATATAATTGCGGCAGGCCACACAGAATACGTGGAGGGATGCCACACAGAACTGGCACATCGGTTACGTAAAATCGGGCATTATATAATTGCAAAGTGCTAAACACCAGGTCAACCGGGGATGAGAGGGTGTACGGAAAGAAGACGTCTTCGGTGCCTTGGAAGATGCATAATCTGCCGCGCTATCTGCGTACGCCTCCTGAGCAAGCTTTGCAACTCCCACACTGTATTCGCTCGTGTACTGAAAGCCACTTCATGCAACGGCGCATAAATAAGCTGCGATAACGGAGCGCAAGGGGATGTCAAGAGCGCTGGAGCAGGTGCATGACAGCTGTCGCGTATTGACAAATAAAAAATCGCCATGCGGCCAAGCCGTCACTAGTATTATTTTAGGACAAGCTTGATGATGTCTTTTTCAATTTCAAATTCAATTTTAAGCGTAAGTGTCAAATGACCCATTGAGCGAAATGCGGCTCCACTAACGTGAAACCTGGGGAGGTGCGAAGCGTGCAGTGATGCACCACTAATGGGCTCATACCCCAGCCACGGCCGCTGGATAAAAAAACCGACGCGGCAGGCCGCACCTTTTTTTTAACCAGCGGCCGTGACCCAGCAATGGCTCATAACCCCGTAAACGAGGCCTCCCCATTACGACAACAGACAGGAGAGCAGTGAAATTCTACGCTGAAATGATGAGCGGCAATGCAGCCAGCTGTGGAAGACGACGACGACGAACGCGGGAGCAGTGGCACGAGCGCGTGCCGAGCGCGAGCACGTGCCGCTTGCTTACCGTGACTACGACAGGAGACGCCGACATCTCGGGCACATAAGCTGCTTCGCACCTAAAACATCTCTTGTATACGTTAGTAATTGCAAGGGCCTGCAGTTTGTTATCGCTGAGAAGTTAGGACGATAGCTTCAAACCGAATTGACCTCCGTTTCAATCCCACATGCTCCACAAATCGTTTTGCTTTACTTCCAATTACTGGAGTGGTAACATGCTTCGCACACTTCACACCCTGAAATAATGTCAGACTGAGAAAATACCGTTGAAAATTATGTGCTCTTACGAATGTTAGACTGCTCGGGCTGCAACTTTCTTCCGGAAGAACAATCGTCGTCGTTCACGTGTGTACTTTTTTTCCACGACGCCGTCCGCAGGGCACTTTCCTGTCGGGAACGCAGAGCACGTCGATAGCGTTCCTGACAAGAAAGCAAGCAACATTGGAGAAAGGAAATGTTCAATCGAGGGACAACTGTCACTGTTGCCGGTAGCAATATGTCTTAAATAATGCAACTTATTCGAGTATGCGTACTTGCTTACAGCGGCATTCCGCTAATTTCGTCGTTCCTAGTGGGACTTGGTAGAAAATTTTCACTCGGATGATCAAAACGACGCCACGGAATATATTATTTGCTGCATTTACTATCGGCATAAATTCAAACGCGAAACAAAAGTAAGGAAAAGAATCGAATGCGTTGTTACTTTAGAGTTTTACCGGCATTTGTAGCAGTAAGTTAATTAACCTAGAAAGCCTTAAGTGACCTAGAAACCGTCTATGTATACAGCGACTATTTCTCATGCAGTACGTGGAAAAGGCGTTGTGATGAGTTATTTTCTGTTCGAGTTTCAATTTATGCTAGCAGCATATGCTCATTTATACTTTGTTATTAAGTTTAGTGTGGCCATTGTTTGTTCAAGACGCCAAAGAAATTTATCCGAGGATAAGACTGCACCAGAAGAGGTTTTCGTAGCTGAGTCGCCTTGTATAAATTTTTTTCAAGTTTGCATTTCTCTTACGAAAGCCCTTTCCTGAAATTAATTGTATCGGAGGAGATTGTTGAATCGAACTTTCATTCTGCGGCCGTTCCCGTTGTAAGCCTTCATCTGAATACGGCCGCAGCCGGCTAAACTAGAATTGCTGACCTTTCACTGGGTGAACAGTTTACCACTGCAAGCATTCATTTTTCGGGGAGGCGAAATTTACATGAGCCGATTCGTTGAATAAATTTGCTCGAAGTTGGAATAAGTTTCAGAGGAACAAAGCATATTTGGGTCATCGCGTACAGAACTTGCTGTGTTTATTGTATTGGATTTGACATAAAAGTGTGCGAATATTCAACTTTCGAATAAGAATGGCTGCTAGTGTCTGCTATAGTCTCTGCTATTCAATTTGTAGTTGATTCGTATTTGATTCGAGAATTCATCATTCGAAATCGTCGAATATTCGTTTCTTCCAGATATAAAAGATATAAAACTTGCTGACAAAACCAAATAAACTTTCGGGGAAGAGAGAATGGTGGAAGTGAAGACTTCCCAATGATTCTGCTGCAGAAGAGTCAAGATTGCTAAGCTGACAAACTACTTTCTGAGTGAACGCAGACGGGCAGATAAATTCGGCACAGTAATTTTTAGTCATTCAGTAATAATGACTTCAAAGTGTCGCCCGACTAGTCGCGTGAAACTTTTTTGTATTTCGAGAGTTTTCTTTCAGGCTTGGAAAAAACTTTTATGTATCGCGCAACAGAGAGCTGGATCGCAAATTTTTCAGGATGGTCTACAATTTTCTCATTGGCGCTTTTGCTCTGAATATAATATTTCAGCACCTGATTAATTAACGATGACTGAATATGTAACTAGGCCAAATAAAAAATAAATTGCGTGACATTTTGCAAGCGACGGCAAACAAAATTACCTTGGTTCTGTCCAGCTACGAGCACTTGCATATTATTTTTAAATTTTGGCACAAGTTATCTGGGACACCCTCTTTACTAGGCAGCGTGTTTCGTACTGTGTGTTTTTATTGCGATAGCAATTATATGGACACTCAAAAGCAGATTTCTGCCGTCGGCGTCGCCGTCGCCGTCGCCGTCGCCGTGAGGCTCCGTGTGACGTCAATGGAGATGAAATCGTCGCCGGTAAGTGGTTCTTGAGGGAAAGGGAAAGGTTGGCGCTATCTTCTGCAGCCCTTGAGGGAGCACGGCTCAGCGCCTTATCCGAACGCTGTATGTGCGAGTGAAATGGCGCGAGGGGCGCGCGCTTTCACGGGGAGTGAACGCACGGCGGAGAACAAACGCGCGTTCTGCGCCGTGCTCCCTTAAGGGCTGCAGAAGTAGGCGTCTCTTTCCTCCTTTACAATCACCATATATGTAGAGCAAACGCGCCTTCTTCCGATGCGCGAGAGGCAGTGGGGGATGGGAGCGAGGGGGAGGGAAGGGAGGCGACGTTTAGCTGCGGCACCAAGTGCCTATTTATATCAGAGGCTCCGGCAACAGTCACCAACGCCGCACGCATTTTGTGCGAACGCGGGCAAAACGCCGACGGCGTCGACAACAGTGCTGTGTGTTGCCGGTGCTGCTGCATGTCCAAGTTTATACAGCTGATAAAGCTAATACCATTACTCCGTATAGCTCTCTACAAATTTGCTATCGCAATTGATGCTTCGCCTTTCAGGTGAAACTGCGACATTTTTTATTGCGATAGCAATTATATGGACACTCCAAAGCAGATTTCTGCCGTCGGCGTCGCCGTCGCCGTGAGGTTCCGTATGACGTCAATGGAGATGAAATCGTCGCCACGCGCCGCCGAACGCTGTATGTGCGAGTGAAAGGGGGCGAGGGGCGCGCGCTTTCACGGGGAGTGAACGCACGGCGGAGAACAAACGCGCGTTCTGTGCCGTGCTTCCTTAAGGGCTGCAGAAGTAGGCACCTCTTTCCTCCTTTACAATCACCATATATGTAGAGCAAACGCGCCTTCTTCTGACACACGAAAGGCCGTGGGGGGGGGGGGGGGGGGGGGCAGGGAAGGGACGCGACGTTTAGCTGCGGCACCAAGTGCCTATTTATATCAGAGGCGCCGGCAACAGTCACCAACGCCGCACGCATTTTGTGCGAACGCGGGCAAAACGCCGACGGCGTCGACAACAGTGCTGTGTGTTGCCGGTGCTGCTGCATGTCCAAGTTTGTACAGCGGATAAACTACTATCCTTACTCCGTATAGCTCTCTACTAAGTTGCTATTGCAATTGATGCTTCGCCTTTCGGGTGAAACTGCGACAACTTTTTTTATATGTGGCTACCGATTTGACCCATATTTTCATTGTTTGGGTTTATAAAGTGTCAGTTGGACACTTTATCTTCTTCGCGTCACTTTCCCGAGCACGTGCGCTTTGATAACAATTACTATGTACGCTAAAAAATTCCTTCGGACATGGTAGAAAAGAAATAATTCAGCACTGTGACAGTTCATTGCACGTGAAAATATTTAACAACATTTATAAAGATAGAGAGAGGGATGTGATAAGGAAAGACCGATAGGTTAACCAGACTGAGTTCAGTTGGTTACCCTGCACTAAGGAAGGAGAAAAGGCAAGGGAAAGATGAAGGGCAGAAACATAGAAGCGTAATCGCCAACGGAAGTCACAAGCGATGTAACAGCGAGAACAGCGAATACAGCTAAGCTGCATTCTTGTTCGCAGCCGCCAGTTGACTTTAAAAGAAAGCATTATCTTATAGGCCAACTTTCCAGGCTCAACCTCCGTAATTTCATATACGACACGCCTACAGTCGCAAGTCGTTCGGTATGTGCGAGTAAAAGGTGTCCAATCGTACAATTTTACTTGTACACTTTCACATTCTTGCACGAGGCTCTCGAGGTACCGTGCAGCTTGCTGACAGAAAGGAATAATACTTTTCAGAACTCGAAGGATGCATTCCGCTTTCACTTTATGGTGATCCACAAGACTCCACACAAAGCCTGTGTGACTCATGGACTTTCGACATGTTGACCGCTAATCTGGAACAAAGACAGAGAAAAAGAAACAGATAACGACGGCATGGGCGGCAGCCTAGTTGGTGTTTACTGCATGACAGGTTGACCGCTAATCAAGGACAAAGACAGAGTCACAGAGAAAGAAAAACACAAAACGACGCCACGGGCGCCCGTGTCATGGTTTTGTGTTTCTCCTTCTCTGTCTTTGTCCCTGATTAGCGGTCAACATGTCATGCAGTAAACACCAACTAGGCCAAACTCAAGTTCTTCTCACTCATGGACTTACTCGCGAAGAAGCGACGCGGTTTTACCGCATCAGAACCAACTTCGCGTATTACCGCGAACCAACTTCGCGGCTTGGTTATTCAAGACTGGGCGTTGAGCTTCCCCGCTCTGTGCCTTCTGTGATGACATTGGCGACATTGAACATTTCATTTGGCTATGCCCGCAGCTTGGCACAAAAAAAAGCGATGGCCGACAGCCTGCAAAAGAGCGATCTTACGCACAACACCTTTGAAGACGTTGTTTTCCCCGGTGGGCGCCCGGCAATCAGGAAGAGAGCGCACCGACTATTGCTAGCCTTCCTGCGAGACACGGGGCTCATGGACACCTGGTGACACACCTCCAATCTCAACTTATAGGAGGATCAGGCGGAACAATTGCCGGCTATGTATGTCAGGCTAACCCCGCCTGCTTCACCATCATCCCCACCACCCCCACCTCTCCATTTGAAGGTATGTCAAAAGTCAGCTCTACAACTTTTCTAAACTTTTTTGCCCCAAAATGGCAACCGCACATAAAAATAGATTGAAATCAACGATACCACACAAATATCATTTGTACCGGGGTTTCGGCGAGACGTTGAGAGGGCTTTTTATTATTTTTATTATTCGCTTCTAGGTTGCGTTTTCATTTTATTGTGATAGCAATTATATCGACACTCCAAGCGAATTCCTGCCATCGCCATCGTCGTCGTCTCCGTGAGGTTCCGTATAAAGTCCAACGGCGACAATCTCGTCGCTGCGCGCCGTATGCTGTATGTGCGAGTGAAAGCACGGCGGAGAGCAAACATGACGTCTCTGGTTGTGCGAAAGGCCGTGGGGGGGATGGGAGGAAGATAGGGAGGGAAGGGGAGGCGACATTTAGCTGCGGAACCAAATGCGTATCTTGTGACCGGGCGCAAGGGGAACTGGCGACTCAATCTCTCACGCGAAAGGAGGAAAGCGGGAAGGCAGCGCGTGCGGGAGGGTGCGCGGCTTCTACTCTGCCAGGAACTGCGTACTTGTACTTGCGCTGCTGGGGGGCTGTCGCGCGCACAGTATCTTGATAGCGATCTCCACACGGCTCTGACCTTTGTATGTGCCGTGCTTTCGCCTCTCAGTTTCCGTTAAAGCGATAGATCACACGATAGGTCACTGCTCCTGGCGCGCTTGCTCACGCAAGCATTTTGACAGTGCTTGTCTGCGGTCATCGAGTGTGATTTATTCATGTTTGCTTGAGCGCGCTGACACCATGCTTGTTATTACAGTCAGTAAGCGAATGAATGTGTCCAAGTTTATGCAGCCCATAAAACTACTATCCTTACTCCGTATGCTCTACTAGTAAATTGCTATCGCAATTGATGCTTCGCCTTTCGGGCGAAACTGCGACTTTTTTTTCATGTCGAAAAAGCATAGAAATAGCCCTGAAGGAGAAATCTACCAGTATAGCCTGTTTTATTGCTTCCATTTGTAGTCTTCTGAAACCACCGCCGTAAAATGACTCACAAAGAATGTCAATCGCTGGAATTAGGCTAGACTCACAGAAAGAGCCGGAAAAATAAATTATCGGACGTTCGCGCTGTAGTTGCGGGCTTATTATTTTCCCGGAAAGCTGTACTTGCACACCATGAACCCTCGGTTCGCAACAAAGTTGTTACCTCAGAAGTCATGATGGCCTCAGTCAGTCTCAGGGGAGTTCATCTTTCATTTTCTTGATCTTCTTCTTGTTCTGCATCAATCTTCTTCAGATAAATAAAAGAGTGAACATATAGCTTTGAAAGGATTCTTTGGCAGTTAGACTGATTTTCTCTTGCTCTTTATTGTCTCTTTAACACCACATTGGCAGTGATCTTCTTACCTTAGAGCCTTCACAACTGATAAACCCGAAGCTAAACCTTGTTGATAGCTTCTACAAGCAAGGGAAGAAAGAGCAAAAACGGCCCAGCAAATATTTACTGGCATCGTGAGGAGAAGGAACGGAATCCGTACAGACGTAAGAAAGGCAGTCTTTGTGTGTGGTGACTGCGCAGGTTTTTTTTTTTGACTGGAGCGAATTCCTGCAGCACCCTTCGAGATCACCTAATCAAAATTGCCTGCACTGGAGGAGCAAAATGCATGATTAGACTAACAGACTCGATTCTCCAAACAGTTGTGAACTACCGCTTCTCTGTCACGTGCTGAAGGTGCCTTTCAGATGTCTGCTTCGCAATTTTTATTTATTTTGTATCCTTCAACAAGCGAAAACCTAAAGCGCGTTGATCTACTTCTTGTGGACATGCGGATGGTCTGGCTCACTCTAGAAGCTGTGATGTGCTACAACGCGTTTGTGTGCGTACCTTTGTTTTACCATCTGTTTGATTTATTTCCATTCGCCTAAATATAATTTTTAATTTCATTTACCTCTTTAACCCAGCACAGAGTAGCCAGCCAGTTATTACACTCGCTAACCTTATTCTCTTTTCTTTTTTTATCTTCTTTCTTCTCGTCCTTTACAAGTTCGCTAGAACTAGGCTTTTACAACGAAGCTGTTGAGGGCTAGTTCCCCCATGATCGTGTCCGCGTCTAGGAGGATATCAAAAATCACCGTCCCGTCCACTCCGTGAAGATGGTCGAACAGCGAAGCTGTGTTAGTTACACCGAGTGTTACGAGTGTAACATATGCATGTGTTGCACGTGATGCAGTTGCGTAAACACAAGTAAACACAGATCTACAACAGGAAGTTATATTAAAACGTTGCGATGCGAGAAGAGGCCGCGACTTCAAACGCTACTCGACGAGTGTCAAGTTCTCTGGTCGAAACCTGCCGAGCCACCGCCAGAGGCATCGGCTGCAGTCACGGACACCGCGCGCGTTTGGCGCGAACGCAGGGAAAGGCGGACGGCGTTGCGCGTTATCCGAAATGGCGCGCCACACACAACCACCTTCTCTCATCGCCTCTCTTCCTCGCGCCCAGCGCGGCCTCACATTGATCGCGTCATTCCCCAGCACGCCTCTTCTCCTCTGCTGGTCAAGTGAACTGCCCTCCCCGGCGCGCCTCTTATCCTCTCCTGGTCACGTGATCTCCGTGACGCTGGACAGACGGCGAAGGGTCGAATAATGACAGCTTCTCTGTTAAAACATTTTTTTTATATCCTCCTAAAAGGTGCGCATGTAGAAAAAAGCTCTCATCAGCATTTCGGCGCCATGTGCGTGGTGGTTTCTCGCCAGTTGTGCCTAAGCACATGTGTCAAAACATATGACTAACATGACTAACATGGCTGATAGGTCATGACATTAATAACATCCCATACTCGTCAGTTACGGCATGATTAACATTAATAAATTCACGTGTGGCGCATACCCGCATTGGATATGCGGGTATGAGCCAGGGACAAGAAAGAAAGAAAGAGAAAGAAAGAAGGAAGGAACAAAAGAAAGATAGGAAGAAAGAGAGAAAAAAAAGGAAGGAAGGTGAGAAAAATCACGTTTGGCTCATGCCCGCGTTGGATATGTAGGTAGGAGCCGCCGAGAGCAGGAGCGGGAGAGATCTCACAGGATCCTGACGCAACCGTGCAGTGTGCCGCGCCTATGAGCGCTGTGGGTCATACGCTAGTCTATGACGACGGGGCGGACTTGGCGCAGCGAACGCACTACTTAACCATCACGCGGGGCGAAAAGAAGATGCCGGTGTCCTTTCTCTTTGAAGAACATGCCGAAGACACTCAACATAATAATAATGATAATATATAAATTCACTATAGCAATATTCACGACAGCACACCCACCATAGTCACAGCTTCGCTGGCTTCCATCTTCGCAGTAGTGGAAGGGCTCTGAATTTTGTATATAGTATTTCATAATACGCTAGCTAGATTTTGCTTGGAGGAATTCTCTTTTGTAGAAGTGGCCACACGGCGCGATAACGAATTAATTCAAAATATCATTAATATTTTGAGCGTGATCTTGTTACCTCTTCAAGGGGAAGAATTGAATCACTCCAAGCGTGTACAACTAACACATCTGTATAAACATTAAAAAAATGAAAGTCCGCCATCCCTGCAACGACTGTCTTCTCACGCTGGTCCGTGGACAACAGAGTATGTTTGATAGCTACTGTCAAACGAAGCGCAGGGGCCTCGCGAACTCTTCCGGTCGCGCCCTATCGGAAGGGGTGATCTCATTCTCATTGTGTTAAAACCAGAGCGTGGTTTAATTGACCGCGGGTCACCCTCTCACCCTGCCCCACGCGCACCTCTTCACCACAAGCCCTGGCGTGCATTTCGCGGTGCGCCCGAGTTCTTTATCCCTTTCGGGTTTGAACAAAACCGACCCGAAGGCGAGCCTTCAAGGAAGTGAGCGACCTCCGGGGTCATCATTACCATTGCAAAGGCGAGGAGGAGCTTGAGCGATCTCCTCGGGCTAACTTGGAGACGCTGATTGCGCCCATAATTTCTTCGCGAAAGAGAAAAGTGTGCTAATGTTATGCCTCAGAGTACATTCGCACGATGCGTCTTCGCATATATCTGTCATTGTCGTGGAGCTGAGCCTTTAAGGAGAAAAAAAAAACTAAGAACAAGAAGAAAGCCTGCGCTACTAACCGGAGCTCAGTTTCGCTGTCCGCGAGGCTTCATCGACTGCTGCCAGGTGTCAATGAAGTAGGACACCTCCGGCGTAGATCGACACAGCTGACATCACAAGGAAGTGTGGTGACAGAGTTGTAACAACACGCTCATCCTACTACTGCCAAATAATTCAGATGAGATGAGATTAGATTAGATTTAGCAAGTGCGTCATGTGAATAGGTTAAAAGCGTTGGATTCCTGCTGCTTTATTTTCCGTCTATATGCGCTAAAGCGTTATGGGTGATGAAAATTGCTTGGAAGAAATGCTGATGGACATGAAAACTATTTTATTGAAACAAATAGTGGATGATACAATGTCATACTTAATGCCTTTAAGTGCGAGAAATATAAATACCCATAAAACGTTCATTTTCTTTCTAATTGTGAAAGACACATCAAGAATAAGCATAATCAACAACGTCGTCTTCCTCGTCCATTTGTTCCTGCTCTAAACCAACAAATGGCGCTTGCTACCTGTCATTCGGTGTTGGCCGAAGACATTTAGCCAGAAACTTCGTACTCAATAGTGAAACTCGCAAGAAAATACATTTCTGGTAAGTTGCCTGTAGGTAACACTCGTCAATAAAGCGGTTGGTGCTGGTATGGAAGAAAATACTTTTTTTCCAATCTCTTGCCTTTGTAACCTGCCATTATGAGTCTGGCATATCTATAGAAAGGAAACCATCGCAACTGGTTTCTTGCCATTGGCTTTGAACTTTAACGGGACGCTTGCTAAGCCCTGGTAACGAAAGCGTCAATAAGGGTGAAGTACATTTCTGTAAATAAATTACAGAATATACATGTTATGCGGTATGACGGGATATTTCTGCCAGGGAAAACCTTCGTGGTCAGTGAAAATTTGTAAACGTTGAAAGCGATCTGCACGATCATTTCTGTAAATATTGCGTTCAAGAAATAGTCAGTGCATGGTTTTTTCCCACTATAATAATTCCTATGAAGCTGTGCAACAAATTTGTGCATTTGTGTTTTTCTATTTCTATTTCATATTTTTGAGCTGCCGAGCATTATGCTTATACGACACTAATCACCAAATCTCTTGCCTATATCGAGCGCAGACCAATTAACGCTTCTATCCTCTTTTAATGCGAGCGCTTCTATAATGGGGACGTTCTCTACGATTCTTGCTGGGTTTAACATTTCGACATTACATTACAATGAGCTGAGTCATCTCCAGACTTTTGCTACAGCAGACACGTTTCCTTATCCTGTGGCGAATATTTGTTCCGGCATATGGTTTTATTCTCAGGCAGCCAGCTCGGGCTTAAAGTAGCCAGGCACTGGCTTTTGTGTTATCGCAGAGAGAAGGGATAGTCGTAGGCGCTTCGTACAAGCAACTACAAAACCTTGAACACGTATGATATAGAAGTGAGCTAAGCTACTAGCTCTCAATGTAACGTATACAATTTAGGATAACATAGCGAATGCATTCATGCACCTCCTTCAAAGGCTGTCGGTTTCCAGAACGTGAGGCATCACTACATCTGCTGTTCAGCTACCAGCAACCCATATAAAATCACCCTGAATCATATTGTTAAGAGGTCTTGATAAGCTCCTCTGCCCAAAGAACGCTTCGATGCCGTTACGCCGTAGGCGACGTCACCCCATTAAATTTTTCATGTGAATATAATGTACGTTTAATTTAGAGTCGCGATCAAGTCCTCAAAACTGATGCATTTATCTGAAAAAGGCGGTACTCAAAATTTTCACAGTAAATAAAACACATTTTCATCAGTAAGCATGGTGCATATTGCTCTCAGTAGCTATCTTGTGTGGGTGGAAAACAGTACAAGAAAAAAATCGCGTGTCAAATGTCTACTATTTAGTGTTGAGTCTAAAGCGCAAACAAGAGCGATCTGACCAAGGAAGCCACGATAGATTCATTGATTCCATCGTAACATGTCACTCTCAGCTGACGTTCCACATCCAACGCGGCCCTGCAAGTCTTTGACATGCCATGACAATTATGCGATGGCACGTGTGCATTATTCCACGTGCGGTATAATGCACTTCAGACTGTATGCAGTGTGCTTTGTCCCTGACACGCTTAACCATCTACTCTGTACTTGACCCCATTACGGGTGTGGACGACAGCACTCGCTCACACTGTTTGGTCTTCTCGCACATTCCTTCGCCAAAGCTACTCATATAGTACACCTTCGATGGCATTGTCACTCAGTCTTATGGTCTATCTTGGCTTTTCCTAAGGTAGCTGTACTGCTTCGCAGAAGTCATTTCAGTACATATTGCGTTCAGGAAATAGTCAGCGCATGGTTTTTCCCACTATAATAATTCTTATGAAGCTGTGCAACAAATTTGTGCATTTGTGTTTTTCTATTTGTATTTTGTATTTGTGAGCTGCAGAGCATTATGCTTATACGGTCACTAATCACCAACAGTTTTGTTGCTAAAAGTTCGGGGCAGAGCTCGTGTGAACTCTGTGACACATGAGTAAGCATAATATAAAGGAAAAGGAAGTTATGATAGCGATGATACCCTCTTTTAGAAAGTGGAGAAGTGCAGCAGAAATGTATTCAAAGCTGGAAGGGTGTGTTCAAACTGTCAAGCATATTTTCTCTTTTTCTGTTTGCATTATATTCCTGCCTCATTCACTTTTTCAGTTCTTTCTATTTCACGCTTCTTGATTCGTGGACTTCACTGTCCAGCAACTCCATTACCAAGCATTCGTGTATGCTTTATTACAACAGTCGTGTTAGCTTTGCGTGTCACTGTAGTGCGTGATTGTTCTAGAAAAAGTATCGCAACTGTAATCACATCTCCCCCCTATAATGTTATTGCAGCGGCTGTGAGATTCTGTATGAAATAAATATTAAACAACAAACCCTTTTAAATTAGGCGGCGGCGGTGGTGGTGATAGTGGTGATGATGTTGAAGCAGACGGGGTTAGCCTGGCATACATAGCCGGCAAATGTTCCACCTGATCCTCCTTTGAGTTGAGATCAGGGGTGTGCCACCAGGTGCCGATGAGCCCCGTGTCTCGCAGGAATGCTATCAGTAGTCGTTGCGCTCTCTTCCTGATTGCTGCGGGCCCCCTCTGGGGAAAACTACGTCTTCAAATGTCCTCTGTGTAAGTCCCGAAGTTCGTCTTCTACTCTCGCCATACTCAACTTGAGAATTTAGACCTCTGCTTATTATTTTGATAAATATTTTTGTTATTGGGAATTCGTTTTCTTCGTTTCTTCTATCATGCACAAGCTGCACAGTAAGAATGGAGAGCTTTAATGCGCTATCAACCAATGTGTGTTAGTTTTTCTGACAGCGCCGGTATGGAGCAAACCACTTCATACATGGCACGCACCGGCAGCACCATAAAAGCAAATCGAAATCTTAGTAACTCATCACACGTGCAATCTCATCCACTTCTTCCGTGTACCAAACTGTGAACTTTGACACTTCTGCTTATAGATGTACGTAACAAAGGCAGCTGGTGAATGACCTTATTCATGTTGCTCTCAGATTGAGACAGCGCGGAGGTGCGTGGCACCACTGCGGTTGCAGGAACAAACTGTGCAAATGCTTCGCGCCTTCTCATGCAGCGATGAAAGTATTGACTTGTATGAGCATATAATCAGACCACGATGACACGCCTATATACGCCTACTAACGGCCTTGCATTCTTTTTTCTTCTTTCTTTCATCTCCGCCTTAGGCTGCTCACGTACACCTGCTGACCCTCCCGGAAGTTTCTCGACTCAACGCCGCCACACTCGTTGCAGCACAGGTGGGGTTCTACGTCATAGCGAGAGAGAGAGAGAGAGAGAGAGAGGCTTGCTCAACCTTTTGCTTTTGGTACTTCGCTCGAACAAATATAAATTGTGGTCCGAGGCTAACGAGCCGGGCACGCTGGCGCATTTGTGGGTTGCAATGTAGAAGCGATCTGCGCACAACCCGCGCCGGTGGCGGACCTCATGAGGAGTCGGCGCTCGTACAGGGCTCGCGTGCGGTGGGCCGTAAGCACCTGCGTCCGTCCCCTTCTTTGAAATGCGTTCTTCATTTACCCGCATTTTCTATTGCCTCGGTCGCCGTTGATTCATCGTTGGTCACGTCTGACTACGTTCTTCCCGAGGACTCCTTTGAACTAGCCGATGGCTTACGTCGACCCGGTTCCGGGTTACGAGAGTGTGCCACCTTATCCCTCTGACTGCGGAATGTGGGGAGAGTGGTGTAACTTCGCGGATGGTCGGGGTGCGAATGTGCTAGCTCCATTCCGTTAATGGGAGGTTCCGAGAGTAAAGTCGCTCATACTTGTCTCCCTTACCTTCCTCTCCTTCTTGCGTTCGTGCGCTCGGTCCTTACCGGGATTGTCCGCGCACAAACTACGGGAGCCCGAATCGTTGTCATAACACGAACGCACGTACGTACTTTCCTTGATGAGAGCAAGGGCGAATGCGTAATTAACGTCCTAAAGGTATCCGTGCTTTGTGATAGTTTTAATATTCGCGCTAATTGGCTTCCGGAGAACGGCGCTAGGCGCATTGTGGCATAGCGCTCTATACTGATAGCGGTGGACACCTATAATGGTCGAGCAGTTAGGGATACGCGTGAGCGCAAGTTGGCTGTCATTTACATATGTTTCGGTTTCATCCACTTTCGGGATTATGAAAACAAAAGGCGTATTCTCATGAAGTAAGCTTTGCCTCTAATGTACGAGGTAACAGTGATGGCGTCGCTCTGATACATGTTATTGAGACTGCCTGGTTGCCCAGATTGATTCCAGTGGCACATTAAGTTCTGTCGTCCCGATAACATGAAGCTAATATTTTCGATGCGTGCATTGTGAGCATTTGTACAACTACTGGAACACGTAAAACCAACAGGGTACGCTGTGTGATGCTTTGTCGCCAGTCAATTCGTCAGTCTGCTCCTGTACGTACCCCTACCAGAAATAACGCTCGATTCTTCAAATACCCGTGCATTAATTTACAGTTGAGCAATACTGACAGTTGAGAGATAGATTACGGTGACATCAAAAAAGTGAAAGGTTCAGAAATCGGCACACAACATGGCCTTCTGTGGTGTAACCTTAGGTACGAGTAAATCTTTCGGTGTCGTTAGAATATGACGCTTCTGCGGTATAGAGTTGATTGAAGGCGTAATAAAATAGCACTTAGCATTCATCAGTGCATGCTGTTCACGTAGCCTCGGTACACATATAACTTTGATATCAAGCAGCTAACAATTTCGCGCCTCCGTGGTGCTTGCTGCTCGGGTGTCATGCAGGCGCACGATTTGTTGTGTGCCACGTGGTGCAACTCGCAACGCGTCGCATATCTATACAGTGCGTCGCCTATGTGAGCCCACAGCCTTTCTTGGAAATGTCCGCTTTCCACCCCGGCACGCTGTGCTTCCCAATATATTTCGGTTGAAGTCGTGGTTAGACGTAACCGAGCACCAACCCTAAGTAGTGAGATAAATACGGCTCCAGATGCTAAAAAATGTAATTGCAGTTTTAAGTTGACGTCGGCTCTTGTTTAAATACGTGCCTTTCCCGTCCATTATGAACGGACCTCTAAGTTATACAATAGCTGCTAACATACTGGAAATATATCTCAGTTGTGAACTGTGAAATGCTTTGACAATGGCAGTGATGCAACATACATGCTGCTGCTTGTGTTTTATACGGGGTGTTTCTTTTTTTTTTTTTTTTAGCAGCACCAAACTTTTAAAATTAGAAAAATGTAAATCTTGGTCACGTTATGTTTACCATTCGAGTGTACGTATAGGCGGCCTCTAGATACAGAGCGATTTCCGCACTTACGTGCGTAATTAGTGAAGTTACGCTAATTAACTTTATAATTATCAAAAATAGGTAGCTATAGCAAATATGTACTTTGGTGCCCGTACTCGACACTACCTATCCCAACGATCAAATTTTGAATAGCGGAGCTCATGTGGGAGCTACGCGAACAATTAGTTCCCCTTGGCAGGCTGCTAGAAACTGAAACTGGCCAAAAAAAAAATCATCTGTGTCGTCGATGTCGCCGCCTCCCAGCCTTTCGTCACGTCTCCGACGTCACCGCTGGTCCGGCCCAACGAGCAGCTTGCGTTATCTCCTTGCTGTTTGCGGCGTTGGCCTAACGCTTCAATGCCGGTGGGCCGCCAAATTTACTTCGTCATTCCGTCGGGCGCCACGTTGCGCTGTAGCGCGAGCCCCGCTCCTTGGGCTTTTAGATACTCCAGGCACGGCGTCATATCAGTCTGTAGCGTCGACGGCGAACGCCGCAGATAGCAAGGAGATAACGCAAGCTGCTCGTTGGGCCGGACCAGCGGTGACGTCGGAGACGTGACGAAAGGCTGGGAGGGGGGGGGGGGGGGGGGGCGGCGACATCGACGACACAGATGCTCTTTTTGCGGCTAGTTTCAGTTTCAAGCAGCCTGCCAAGGGGAACTAATTGTTCGCGTAGCTCCCACATGAACTCCGCTATTCAAAATTTGATCGTTGGGATAGGTAGTGTCGAGGACGGGCACCTCAGTACTCATTTGCTATAGCCACCTATTGTTGATAATTAGAAAGTTAATTGCATAACTTCGCTAATTACCCATGTAAGTGCGGAAATTGCTCTGTATCTAGAGGCAGCCAATACGTACACTGGAATGGTAAACATAACGTGACCAAGATTAACATTTTTCTCATTTTAAAAATTTGGTGCAGCTAAAAAAAAAACACCCTGTATGTAGCATCGTTTTCGGCAAATTATTAGCGTTTCATGTTAACGACTCTTGCTAAGCGACCACACCTTTCAACGAATCAACTGCCTCCTTTCGCCTTTAGCTCTCCTTCTTCTCTATAGCCATTCAAAGCTTTTCGTGGCACACAGCGGCGAAATCGACGGAGAATATGCAAAGCCCGCAACTGTAACGTTCGCTATGCAGTAGAATTCGCGTCGATTTCCCGAGGATGGCGAACAAAGATCATGCGGAATTTTTGGAGTACATGCGGTAACGTTTCAGAAAAAAAAGAGTAATATTTCGAAAAGTACCGAGACACTAATTCATCGACTGGGCCTGGGGGCAGCATACAACAAACGTTTTCTATATGGCTTCTTCCCCGGCTTGCTCCTGTGGCAACGACGATGAGGAAGTCCGCCATCTACGCCTGGAATGTCTCGGGTATATGCGACGTAAGGACGGCAGCTAGAACAAGAGCTACCCTACCTTGATCCTCACCGACCTTTGTCGCTCTCAAAATTTCTGGGCCCATGGCCATCGAAAATTGCTCAGCGAAAACCATTGAACACACTCGAACATTTTTTCGAAGACAAAGGCATCATTAACAATTACTAGATATCACATTGAATGGCCACACAGTGTAACTACAGCTTGCTTCTATTATTTGTATTTACTAGCGCTTGTATATAAAAAATATAGGTAGTGAGAAAATGAAACGAAACAACGTCACAGGGCCAGAAATCCACAGCACACAGTCCTATTCATCCACATAAATATAACATATATACACATAAATATAAAAGGCAAAGGCAAGTCACACCACAATGAGTTACAAACACACAGAAGTGGCCGCGATGTATAGACTGTGATGAACATGTAAACAGATGAGACTACACAGAATACAAAAGAGTATAACACGCAATTGATATAGTTGCTTCTAATATGCGAATAGGAGTAGCCGTCACCATTATAGGGTGACTACATCTCGTTCATTTTATTTTCATTTCAATAAAAAAATTATCGCGCACTTTTGTTTACGTTCTCTTCAGTGATGCTTCGCCGAATCTAACGAATTGATGACAAATCTGAAACCAGACATAGCAAAGTGGCACACACAGCTAGGTAATGTTTCTTAGCTCCGTATTACGGTAGAAGAAGTGAATAACTCCCACGTATAACCAATGACATTACAAAATAAGGTAGTTTCATAAATAAAGGCTGATATATAAAATGAGACGGGAGATAAAAACCGCTTTATACATTGCATCTGATCAGACGCAACAAAGCGACAAGTAGAAAAGCTGAAAGTCAATATTATCATCGTCATTCGTATGATAAATTCGTATTACACCGTTCAGAGTCAAGGCGTGGTATTACATAATGGGAACCTTCAGTTCATACGAAAGGTTAAGGTCATTGGACACAATTTGCAAAAACCCCTCATACATTTATTGTGTATATACACTTACACTAGGCCTGCCCAAGAGGACTAAAGGGCAAATAATAACCGACTGACAGCAATACTAATGCGACACATTAGCCGCGTTTACATGAATGCGACAGTGACGCATCGCATCGCCTTGCTAGCACATCGCATTCATGTAAACAGTGGTAATGGGCTAGGAAGACGCATCGCATTAATGCGCGAGGCGATGGTAGATTTACGAGCGGGAGTCGACTCACGCACGTGGCACTACGGGAGAGTTAATGCGCTACATGTAAACGGCGTCCCATCGCAGTTCCCAAATCCGCTTGGAAATGCGATGCGCTACTGGCGCATTCATGTAAACGCGCTAATTTTTTTGTAATGCTAATGCGACACACTGTTGTAATAAAACCCACAGTAAATTCTGATCCCCTTTTCAAAAGCTTTAAGTTATGTCAGAAGATCACCGCGCTATTATTTTACTAGAATTATTAGCGTACAAGGCAAGTATACGCCACTTGCGGACGCCAGGACCACCCACGCGAACGTTACGTTATATGCAAAATGTGCTGAACCGCAGCATCGCGGTTTACCGGCTGAAAGAAGATCCGGAAATCACGTAATAAAGCATTACGCCTCGCCTGCAGCCCGGGACTGAGGCCGCCCCGTTGCGCACAGCTCTAAAAATACCAAAGTCACGCACGACCACGGGAGTGCTCTTGATCACCGGCCTAGTCGGAAAAACCGGCTTCGATTCGAGGCGAACACGCTTCTGTCTTGGGTGTCTGTCTTTTTGCTAGCCTCACCAGCTGACCACGTGCGAACTTTACGCAAACGGGGGTCAGTCTTACTCGGGTAAGGTGCTTCGGGCATTCGTCGAAGCCGTAGTTGCTCGTAACCCTCGATTGGAAGAAAAAAGCAAAGAGCATTCATTATGCCCGCCTGCACCTCGACTCTTTCTCCATAAACTGCTATAATGTTTCACTTCCCGCATTGTACGCTATTCCAGACTTCTGTATGTCGAGAACACGTAAGTGGGGAATGAAAATACCTCGAATTCTGCATAGTTTCTACTTAATGACAATGAACAGAAGCAGATATAAATAAAGAATCTAATAACGTATATAGACTGTGCAAGTGGTAAAAGCATGAATGATGTAATTCATAATGCACGCAGTTGGATTTTTTTCCTTCAATTGTGAACCATACTTACAGGTGCGTATCAAGGTGTGGAGAGCAGAGTTGGTCTAAGAAAAACCACAGACACTAAATACTCGCATTCACCATGCGGAATCTTTCTGCTTTACAAAGAGAGGCTCGGAAATTTGATCAAGCTGAAAAATAGCACTGATTATTTTTTTTCTCTCCCTCTTTATGTCGCCATTAGTCTGTCTGCACATTGGGCTGCTATTGAACTAACATGTAAGAAGTCGTCGTCTCAACTTTCCTTTTTATATCTGTTTGGTTCCTCTCGCTAGACACGATGAGCGATGGGCAAGCATCAACAGCTCTCCCAAGTGCGCGCCCACACGGACCTGCTCATGACTGAGTCTACATAGGGAATCATATTGAGGAGCATTTAATCCTTAGTGTTGCATATAGCGAAGAATTGGATCGGTGTCATTGTCTCATCCGTCTACGGGTGATGTTTGGCAGGAGTGGGCAACATCAGCGAGGCCACTGAAAACATGGATGGGAAGCATTGGATTAAAGCGAATGAAACAGCTTATATGAACATTCCACGAGTAGAAACATTAGTTCGGCGCCTCGCATACATCTATACCTATGTGCTTATATTGAGGCTCTCAGATCTTTAAGACTTCGAGGCTAATAAATATGATGGCAGGGTTAGTAAACCCAACATGTCCGGCTGATTCGTGCCGCATCTTGTTGTTCTGTTCGTAAATGTAAGCCTCATTGCTTTTTTCCGGGTTCTGAAAAATAATTCTGACCTGCTAGACTGCGTTGCGATTTCTTCTCTCTCTCTTTCCTCCTCCTCTCTTTCTGGATCATTACAGCCTTTTCAAGTATCGTATAGGACACCGTACGAGTAGGCATACGTACATTTCGTCGTCGCTAATAATTGTAGAGACATCGTTAGCAAATGTGAATTAAACCTAACCTAACCTGCAGGGAACCCTCAATTTTTCCCTCGCCAATGATATGTTGCTCGTGTAAACAATGCGACGATCTTTCGACAAAAAGATAATAGCAATGCTGGCAAGGCTAGCACACATACATTAATGTTCTCTTATATTTTATAGAGCTCTAAGTCATTCGTTCTGCGGTTCTGTTGAAATACAGATAACTGGTCCAGGCTGCCGGCACACTGCATCCGAAGCACAAGTTCGTAAAGGGGAATAGCTGAAAAATGGCTGGGATTCGAACATGTCTTTTGTTTATATTGTGGTTCATCTTTTTACCGTGACCTTGTTTTAATATATTTTAATGCTTGTAACTTGAACGTCTACCAGCGAGACTGCTTAGCCCCTCACACAAGCCTGTGGCTTGTGTGAGGGGCTCTTTTATAGGGTTTTCTTTCTATAGATATTTTTGGCAGTAAAGTCATAATTATTTTTATGTTCTCGACACCTAGATGCTTAGAAAACACAACAATGCACCGTAAAATCGAGACGGCACAAATTTAACGGTGTTTCAAAAATGATCCTTTCAGCTAAAATACGTATGATTATTACAAAACAAGGCGCGAACATTGAAGTTAAGAAACGCTTCTAATTTTTCGTATAGTTATCACTTCATCGCAAAGAACTCGGCGATGTTAACTTGGATCCCTCTGCCCTCAACGCCACGGAGAAGGCCGTTGTGAAACGCAACGAACATCCGCTGGTGTCATCGCTTGCATTGCAGCTGCTCACGCAGCACGCCGGGGAACGTCGAATGCGAGGAGAGTTGCGATCGCTGATGACAGCTGCTCATCGCATGCGCAGCCTTCGTGTCGTCACTGTTGGATGTCTTCAACGCGTTCGCTTAGTTAACGACATCCCGTGCACGTCAGCGAGCGTGACCTGGCAAGGCCCTTGCTTCATCCACGAATGTAACATCGCATACCTTAAGCGCATTTGGGCCGGAACTTTGTGGTAATTCGTATAATCACAAACCGTGCGTGTCGCCGTCATTATGAATTATAAGCCAAGAAATATCCTCGCTCTCTGTGCCCATGAATATTTGTTCGTCGTCATGGATCAGCACTAACTGCAAGGCATGGTTTACAAAAATAGACTTTTTTTTTCTTTTTTTTTTTCCTGCAAGATTCCTGAAGACTGCTAAAAATGCGCAGCGCCGATTAATCTGCATTTTCTTGCATTGCGCTGGAGCACCATATCTCTGCAGCACTAGCTTGCAGCAGCAATTATAAATTCATTTGAAGGTATTTAAGAGGGAAGATGCTCATGAGGAAACAGTACTCTCTATATATAGTCAGCTAATATCAAGAATGAATTACACAGGCTTAACAAGGATTTATTCCCATTTGTTATCCGACGTCTTACATAACCAGAAGCTTGAATACAGCGGCCCGTGGTATGCTGGTCTGTATAAATGACTTGATAAAAGAGGCAGTACGCATTGTATCATTGATCCATGTATTGTTCTTTGACGGATGTATTGAATATGATATTGTGTTTGTTTCTTTCCTTCTTTCTTTATTCCTTCCTTTCTTTCTTTCTTTCAGTTCAGACGCTGAACAGCAAAAACCCGGAAATCGAACAGGTTGCCCAAATATTAACCATTATTTCTGCCTATGCCAAATGGCTCGCTCGGCGAGTTAGATGTGCGCAGTAATAGACGCGAGGAAGAAATACTGAATGAAGAAATACAAAACACGCCCCTGACAGCGGAACACACTCATGCTTTGACTTCATTAAACGGTTAGTTGACGGCCAGTTGAAGTCCAATGGTTGAGAATGCCAAATGCGCTTCCTCTAGGTGCCTAGCTTTCAATGTGTTGAGTTCCCCAACACTCACAGATCAATATGACCTCAAAGTGTATATTCACACCTCGACTGGTTTTGCAAAAGCAGACCAACGCTTAAAGAATTTAAGGAAAGTGACAACACCGCACATGTCACACCTCAACGCGTGAGACCCGAACAACGTCAAAACTTCAAGGCTCGACCTCCGGAGATGCGCAACACGCGCACCGCCGCAGGTCGTTAACACCGCTCACGCAGTGCTGTACGGGCGAACGCGTGTGTACAATATTGACGTAACCTTAAAACTCCACGCGTGTGGTATCGCTGCCGCATTTCTTTTCTTTTTTTCTCGCCTGCAATGAGGCCCTATATCGAACACGACGGCGACCCCTAACCGCCATTCTCGTTCGTCATCTAAACGTGCTAGCGCTTTCTCGAAAGCATCGGCAGCGGCATCGTCTGAGCGATTCGTGAGCGTGCCTCGGAGAAGACTTCCCCGTTCCACCATCGTGAGCGACCGGACGCTGGCGGCAGCCGCCACAAGCGGTCGTTGTTGGCCCGCCAGCGGATAGCACTACGGCAGCGCGAGAGGGTCTTTCCGCGTTTTCTTTTCTCCCCTCGGTGTAGCATGTGGCAAGAGCAGCAGCAGCAGCAGCAGCTCTCCAGTTCCTCATTTCCTGGATGTCTTTAATTATTGGATGACCGCGTGCGGCTTCCTTTCCTACCTAACCAGCCGCTACGTACCTCCCCCCCCCCCCCCCCCCCTCCTCTCATTGCAGCTAGCCGCTCACCTGTCTCTGAGATCTCACGCGGGCTCGAAAAGTACGGAAGGCAAAGAAAAGAAAAAGTAAGTACCAACCAGCCAGAAAGGCGCCGGTCTCACCTCAACGTCGGAAAAAAGGCAAGCTTAATTACGTTGGCTCTCTTGCGGCCGACCACACTTCTCTCTTTCTTTCTCGGCTTCTTTCTTTTGTATCATTCTCTCACTTTACTTTCTTATTTCACCTCCGTTTGGCCGCTTCATCTTGCGCTTCCCGCACGCTGCGTGAGAAAGCGGGACTTTGCGTTTCTCTCGCTACCTTTGCCCGCGGCGCTGCAAGTTATCAGAGGCCTCTCGGTGTCAGTTTCGGGGTGATTTTCCATCTACAATGCTTGGAGTGGTCGAAGACCAAAGCACTTGAACCGTTGGTCGAGACGGTATTGAGGCAAGGTTAGATGCAGCCAATGTAGAAGACGCGCGCATCGCTCAAACGGTGTTACTTCCGGAGCCCCTTGTCTCCTGCGCACTAGCTCCTTATGTCGTATACTCCGTCATTTGTACGATGAATATATATATGCTTCATTGCGCGCGCGTTCGTTCACACTGTGAACTTTTCCTGCTTTCAGTCCTTTCAGTGTCCTTCCTCCAGTGCAGGGTAGTCAACAAGGCTCTGCAGGGCTAACCGCCCTTATCTCTTTCTCTCTCTGTATGATCTGTCTAATCATCCGTAGCTCCTTTCCAGGTCACAGATGATCTCTGGTTCACATAGAACGGCATCGTGGTCACTGTCTCGCGCATCTTCGGAGATGGCGAATGAGTAAACAAGCAGTGTCTGAAATTACGCCTTTAATTCAATGCGCTACAATCCGTTTATCCGTCCATGCTTGCACAAGCACCTCACTGACTGTTAAATTATCTAGTAACACCAGAGGGAAGAATACTTCTATACGTTCTACAGGTGCTAAAAGCATCGTTCGCAGCGCTACTCGACGGCCCTTATGCTTGGAAGGGAATACTGAAAGGTCTGATGGTGGCATGCAATGAACGTAGATGGGCGCCATGTCTTTTCATACAGGAGTCAGATGCGATTGTTGATGCCAAATTCAAGCGTAACGTTTATTCCGCACATTATTTTACGTATTTATTTATTTTGCCAGCAGATATTTACTTCTGCACAATATCCAGCTCACTTATTTCATCATTGGACGAATCGTGTTGTTAGCGGGATGTACAAGCAAGGTATGCTAATTGCATTTCTTTTCTGGCATCTTGCCTTACTTTATCATGTCTTCTTCACTGACTAAAGGTCCGTACGAAGTGCTTTGCAGGACAAGAACTTGTTCGTACCACTTCATTGCTCTTGCAGGACAAGACAAGTACGCGGCGCGCCACGCCTGCCGGACATCTCGGCCTGCACGAAACCAGGCTGTACTCGAACGGCAAAAAGAAAAGAAAAAAAAAAGGATGAGGAGAGAAGGGATAGGATGGAGGAGGATGGCAGATTGGGATAGTTGGCATTCCTTGCCTCTTGCTGCTAGACCGTCCTTGCCTGTTGTTACCACTTCGCGCTGTGCACCCTTCCAAGAAACGAGGAGTGTAGTGTAGCACTTTGTTAAAAAAAAAGTTAAAGAACTCAAGCTGAACCACACATACTTTAATTTTGTACTTTGGTTGTGGTAATCCGTATCTCGCTCTTTCTTTCATCTTTCCTCCCCTCCTTCCTATCTTTCATTTCTACGTTTGTCTCCTCCTTTCTGAAGAGTAGGCAGGCGTTGTACCCCTTCGATCTGGTGGTAGTTCAAGCCTTGCTGCTGGCTTTCTCTTTCCTGCGTATATGTTTACAAATCAAATAATAATAATAATAATAATTCCGTACGTCACTACATACATGGACATAAGGCAGGCAGTAGTGTATTGTTTTTGGTCGGCCTTTGTGAGCGACTGAATCGAATTTTTTCAAACAATTCAAACCCTCACATCTAAAAAATATGCCATTCCCAATAAAGACCACAAGGGAGCTGAATGTGTAATGTTATACTGTCACAGATGTCTAATGAAGACAATTCTGGCACGAGTTTACCATATCTTAGTCAACAGAGATAAGCTGGAAGGCTGATATTATTAGTGCAGTTCAACGTGTTTACATCGCAGCTGCGCGATAAAAACAAGACGTGGCCAGACAACTCGTCTCGTGTAATTTATCTATTGATACAGTATTCACGTAATACGTAACAAGCATTACAATGCCCATAGAATTAGAAAAAAAATATGCAACTACAAAGCACATGCCGGTAGCTTTATAGTGAAACGGGTAATTAAATAATGGACAACTAACAGCGATGTGTTCAATTATGATCATTTGTGTCCCATTGAATGTGTAATCTAATGCACTGTTTATACACTGAAAAGGTCACATCTTTAGCCTCATTCAATTTTAAAATTTATGCGCTAAACCATTCTTTGGCTACGCCAAAATACAGCAAATCAGATTTCTACACTGATATGCCACGAGGGCGACGATGGGAAGGTTACAGGTGTATGCAGAAAGAATTATGGTACGACATATGTCTAAATACAATTGGGAATTATTTGGCTCATGCGTCACAATGACATATATCCATTCTGGAGGATTCACCAAGCACGGGAACATACCCAGTGACACATACCCAGAGAAAGTGAAATCAAGTAAATCAAAGCAGCCGTTGAGCATAATGCGCTATGCCATTGCAATGTCTGCGAGCTTTAGATGTACCTACCAGCCGATATTATATGTGCACGTATTATGTCGTGATGTATTGTCTGATTACGTCGGACTGAGGTGTGGTCACTAGCACTACTTTGTCGGTAAGCATACACGGCTATAGGCTCGTTTTCTAGAGATTGAATCCAGCGTACATATAACGTTTACATACATATATCCACAAATATATCTAATGAAATAACTACCGACCGAGCAGCAGCGACGCTAAATCCCGCGGTGTTGGGCAAATAAATATTCGCCTTAAAAAAAGGTCGCAACTCCAATCCATAGCAACTTTTTCACTGAAGCACTGGAAGACACACATTCATCAACGTGCCAAGTATTTTTAAGCCCCTCCTGTCATTGCCAGTCTGAAAGCCATCCGGCGTAGGCAAAGGAAACAAACACGACCTCGAAAAAACTTTCTTCTCAGAGAACGTCCGTTTTTGGCCGGGCGTCGACTTTCGCAGGTGTGACAATCGACCTCGAAAAATGCGTAGCTTTTCAAAGACCCCTAATGCTCGGACGACGTGCACAGGTGCCGGAAGCTCGACCTTTTCTACTCGCGATGGCTTCGACCGCATTTGCTGTGGATGCTTACTTGTCGACGCGCTTACGCGGAAGCAGTCAGCTGCAAGCGTTTTCGTCGCGCCTTTCTTTCGCATTCGCTACTGACACCACCACGCAACGGGGTCGTTAATGACAGGTACTACATAATTGAAGACGCAAGCAGCGGGTGACGGTGCGCTGAAAGAAAGCTGTCGACCTCCGCCATCTCAATAGCTCAGTCATTGAAAGCGAAAGAAATATTTTCGGTCCATTGTTGCGAAAAGGCCACCAATAGCCCCTGCATTCACTACCTGAGCACGCTACCTGGACGACATTTAAGAGCCTTCAGCGCGTTAGCTGAATCTGATCTCTGTGTAATCCTCTAAATAAATCGTACGTTTTTATATGCCTATTAGTAGCGGTGTTACTATTATCCAGACTGCTAGAGCTATGCTCTCCATGCTACGTGTGTGTGTGTGTGTGTGTGTGTGTGTGTGTGTGTGTGTGTGTGTGTGTGTGTGTGTGTGTGTGTGTGTGTGTGTGTGTGTGTGTGTGTGTGTGTGTGTGTGTGTGTGTGTGTGTGTGTGTGTGTGTGTGTGTGTGTGTGCGCGCACGCGCTAGTTTCCACCTAAAGCAACCGTTTCATTTATTCGTTCATTCATGACCAAGTTGTTCGTCCACATATTTTCAGGATATCCGAATAGATTCACAGAATCGAATAGTTGTTCGCCCACGGCGGGAACGGACTAATCATCTCCACAAATAATGTTCACAAAGAGGAAGCATTCACCGATGCGAACTCGTTAAGGAACGGTACGCAGCATAGCCCGGGCTATATGTCGCACGCGCCGGAACTGGCTGGTTCTGAAAGTTCTGTGCAGCACAATGCGGACGAAGATGAACCCCGAACTGTGCTGTTATCGCCTGCCTGTGTTCGGAGTGTGACGTCACGACAGATAGCTGGGCGACAACTGCGTGCGCCAAGCTACTTTTACCACGTTACGTCTCCCAGAGTGTATATTATGTCAGCGCAATAGACAGGGGTTCTTTCCTTTCGTCACCTAGAGCGCAGCTCGTCCACTGTTTATTCCGACACGCATACGCGTCGCACTCGTATGCAGTGTCACCACATGTTGTCAGAAGTGCAACGGTAATCCCGGGGCTCCAGCAGCCACCACCACTGGACTTTGACAAAACGTCAGAGTGCCCGGCGTGGATCGACCACTTCGATGACTACCGCTTCGCCACAGCTCTCAACGAACGTTCAGGAGAGACCCAGGCACGCACGCTACTTTACACAATGGGACGCCAAGCCCGCGAAGTCTTTGCTACATTTGGGCTGACCGGCGAAGAAGCAAAAAGTTATGATGTCGTGAAGCAGAAGTTCGACCGTCATTTCGTCAAAGAGCGGAACATTGTGTATGAAGGTGCCTGCTTTCACAGACGCCAGCAACTAGCCGAGCCCATGATAGCAACCGCGACACCATCGTTTCCTTGGGAGAGAGTGGGAGTAGATCTGTGCGCAATCAACGGCCGGGCATACCTTGTCGCCGTGGATTATCTTTCACGTTACCCTGAGGTAGCCATTCTTCCTTCCACAACCTCTATAACGGTCATTGATAGACTGAAAAGTATTTTTGCTAGGCATGGAATCCCTGAGTGCGTGGTGACCGACAACGGTCCTCAGTTCGTGGCTACTGAGTTTGAACAGTTTGCTGTGTCATACGGGCGTCGCCATGTCACCGTGAGTCCGAGGCACCCGCAGGGCAACGGGGAAGTAGAGCGAATGGTTCAGACGGTTAAGCACTTCCTTCTAAATTCTAAAGACCCTTACCTGGCATTGTTGGCTTACAGGTCGACGCCCGGCATTCTTGGGGTCAGTCCTGCGGAATTACTTATGGGTATGCGACTGAGGACAAGAGTCCCAATGCTACCACGTCATCGAAATCCGGGAAAAAGCAGCCCGAAAGAAGTCGTGCATGGCCAGCGACCAGAAGGTCAGGCGGCGGCAATGCCGCTACTACAACCGACGTCATAGTGCCAGACGGCTGCCCAAGCTGGAAGCAGGTGACCTGGTCTGGGTGACACATGCAATCCACTGACACAGTCCTCACACCAGCACCGAAACCGCGGTCATATGTAGTGCGAACAGACGACGGCGTTGAGCTCCGCCAAAGCAGGAGAATGCTTAACCGTCTCCTAAAAGAAAGGGCGCTCATGGAAACTATGGGAACTTACGAATTTCCAGAAAACGCAGAGCAGCCGAGCGCGGCACAATTGGCTCATAGCCCAAATGGCTCGCCTGCAATAGATTCAGCGGTGCCTCCGACTCGCGCTGTGGCCAATAGTGACTCCACTAGCACTGTAACGCGGTTTGGTAGAGTGGTGAAGAAACCCATGCGACTGGGCTTTGATAAGTAGTGGTTTGGTGTTTTGTTTCTTCTAGCACCACATACATTCTCTACCAGGTATCTGCGAATGTTCCTGTGTGGTGAAAAAACCCATAATACAGGGCTTTGATGAGTGGTTTGGTGTTTAGTTTTTTTCTAGTACAACATCTACCATGTATGTGCGAATGTTCCTGTGCTTGAAAAAGAGGGATGTGCTGTTATCGCCTGCCTGTGTTCGGCGTGTGACGTCACGACAGATAGCTGGGCGACAACTGCGTGCGCCAAGCTACTTTTACCACGTGAAATCTCCCAGAGTGTATATTATCTGCCAGCACAATAAACAGGGGTTGTTTCCTTTCGTCACCTAGAGTGCAGCTCGTCGACTGTTTACTCCGACACACTTACGCGCCGCACTCGTATGCAGTGTCACCACACGAACAACCGAGATTAACTAACTTTTCGTTTATAATATTTATTACTCGTTTGACTGATCGCATTGCATTAGCTTGACAATTCAACCCTGAATTGATTGTGAAATGCAACATCATTACTAATATTGTATCTTTTTGTATGTGAAAGAATAACACACGTTTCCGTTGTTACAAGATGGTGGCTGTCACGGACGAATTATAAAGCCCCTAAACACCATACATCTATGGCATCAAGTTCGGAAAAGCTGTTGCCCACCCTTTTTGCACTGCTTTTCTTTTTTATTTAAACGTGTGTGCAGGATCGGTTGGCATCATGGGTAATGCCTCCTACTCTTTCTAGCTGAGGCAAACAATACATGACCCGTCGCGGTGGCTTAGCGGGTATGGTGTTGCGCTGCTAAGCACGAGGTCGCGGGATCAAATCCCGGTCGCGGCTGCCGCATTTTGATGGTGGCGAAATGCAAAAGTGCCTGTGTACCGTGCATTGGGGGCACATTAAAGATCCCCTGATGGTCAAAACTAATTCGGAGTCCCCCACTACGACGTGACTCATAATCAAATCGGGGTTTTGGCACGTAACACTCCAGAATTCAATTCAAACAATACATAGCAAAGATAGGCCGCCTTGGTCGAATGGACAAAGCAATTCATATAGTTCGCGCTGGACGTCATTTAAAACATTTTGCCATAAATGTTGTATACTTTCTCGAAAAAAAAAAATAGCTCCCCTCGGGTACCATTCTGGACAGTGTGAAATTCCGCCATATTGTAGAATTCGCCATCTTGCCAGCTATGATTGGCCCAGAGGGCTTCTACTGAGTCCCTGGTTGGCTCAAAATGCCGCCATTACAGAATTTGACAATGTGGCTGAATCCGATGATGTCCCCTGGATGGCAGAGCGGTAGTGTTAGCTCCTCTGCTCGGCTTCGACTGTCTTAGACAAGTGTTTCTTGCTTCATCACTTGATGACCAGCGATAATTGCCGGGCCAGACCTACGAGGCCTTTCGAAGGTTTAGCTGAAACCTTGCTGAATCATCATGTAACGCTTGTAAATAAACAAGCATATATGTAAGATTATAGCGTCGAGTTAGAGGCACAAAATCCCGGCCGATGTCGATGAGGCACGCCAAAATTCCACAGCCTCACGTGACCCCGTACATCGCGCAGAATGACAAAGCGACGTGCACCCGCTGCGGACAAAAGGAGACAAGCACGTCCGATCGTTCTTTGACGCTGTCGGCTGCATACGCGTGCCGCCAACGGGTGATGCGCTTTGTACACGTCGCGGAGGCATGTATACACAGCGCGAGTCTTCATTATGCCACCGTCGCGATTTGAATTTTATAGGCTGGGACGAGCCGCAGAGACGGGAGCGCCCAAGAGGCCACCGTCCACTCTCACCACCGGGCGCGTCATGCCCTCTGCAAGCCCGGCTTTTCGTCCGCGGTGCACGGCACGTGAACGCAGGCCCACCACCGCGAACGGTGCGGTCTCCGGCGGTCGCAGTCACGGCGACATAATTGCGAAGTCCTCACCGCCGCGGAATTGTGTTTCCCGCCAATGGCCGATATACGGGCGCCGGGTTGCGCCACCGTCGAAAGAAAAACAATAACACATTGCCGCGCGGCTCGAGCCAATCGCTAGCAAGCTGTGCTGCGGCCTCCGCTGCTCTTGCTGCCGCTGCGTCCCTGGCGCGCTCCTGTGGCAAGCTACGTGCGGGAGCTTTACTCTGACTTTGTGCGCAGCTTAGCGCCCCCACTGGTTGCGTCAGGTACGTCGGACTCCAACCCCCCTCCCCCCCCCCCTCCCTTCCCACCACACCGCGAGCGATTTCTTTCCATGCGGACTCCCTCACGTTCGACACTCGCTCGTGGCGGCTGGATTACCGGAGTTTCCCCTTCTGCGCGGAGAAAGTTCGACAAGGCTCGGAGTTAGAGCAGACCTATTGCACCGCCTGCAACTCCTGTTCAGTGCTTGAAGTAACGCTGCTTTCTGGCACTCCTTTTCCTTTTCGTTCCGCTTTTTCGCTCTCTGTTGTGTACGATGCTCGCTTGCGCGGTTGTTGTTGCGTCCCTGGCGCCTTTTGGGAGTGAGTGGAAATGCGGGAAGGCGGTGTTCGCACGCTGTGTCGTTGCGACAGGAGCAATCTCAGTTGCCGAGCAAAAGACCTTCGGGGTTTCTTCCTTTCGCTTTGTTTTCTGCCCCCAGTATTCCCCGTTGCTTCTCTGGCGTGTGCTCTTTCCGGTGTGCCTGTCGTGTTGCCTGTTTAACGTGTCGGGGTATTCGGTATTGCTTTTCAAATGGGATTAGGACCTATGGTGCGCAGTAACAACAACAAGGGCAAACAAAGGTTGCATTTGTATTGCTGTCCAGCGATTACTTCTGCGGCTGCCGCTTAATTACTGTATATCTAAGTAGGCTGGAGACAAGAGGATTGGCATGCGCAGCGGCAAATATTGGTGGGACATGTAATTCGAAGAACAATCTCGACACCACAAGTCAGCATTTTCATAGCAGTTGTATGTCACTGAGTATATTTTATAGAAATTATTGACCATGGACAAGGCTGAATGCAGCTCTGCGTGAATTTAAGAAATTAATCACCATCATTTCCTGGCAATCAGAGCGCGCGGAGGAGTCGAATTACTTGTAAAAATGAACAATAATCAAGTTCTTTTTTTTATTTTTTATCAAGGACGCCTTAGACTGACAAAAACGTGAATGGTTGTCCCAGATTTCCTCAGTAACCATTCCAGAGTACAGCACCACGACTATAGCTAAGCGAACCTCTCCAGCATTCATCAGACATTTTCTTTGACTCATGTAATTGTGTTATCAAATGTCAGTGTTGCGCTGCGTTATTGCTGCTGTGACGCCGCAGTGGGTCATCACGCACTCCTGTCACGCCGTTCTGATGACAAATTTTCTTTCCCAACTCCTCCTCTTAAGGGGAAGCTTTAGCTCAGGTGCAAATCCGATGCCACCTTTTCAAATACATCTAAAACGCACAAACGCTTTTCTGAGATAACCACTGGGTCTATTGTTATGAAATCAGTTGCAATTAAGAGAGAAAATTAAGCTCTAGTGACGGTTTGAAGCGGCATTTTGATTTAGGCCTGAATTTTTGTAAGTAATTTCCAAAAATTGGTAAGTTTGAAAAAAAAACAAGCACGAAGTTTACAAATTCCACGCTTTGCACCAAAACAGATATCGCAGTCCTGTAAACTCCATCCGTTATGACATTCAAAGCGAACAAATCTGATATATCAATTTATATTTTACGTGAAGTTGTCACATTGTTTGGAAGGATTTTGCAAAAGACGTACTCCCATACTAATGGCCTACTGCGATATCTTGTTTTTGACGCAGAGTTTCGTGCTTCTATTTTTTTTCTTACCGATTCTCGGCAATTCTTGCAAAAAGGAAGACTTTTTAAATCACAATTATGCTTCTCAGATTTGCTGGAACTTTCTCTCCCAACATCAACAAATTTCATTTAAATTGGACAAGCGGTTGTTTCGTGACTCATGAGTCACTGATAGTAAATACTGACACACAACTAACTACTGAGGAAGTACTCTTCACGTCGGGATAGTAGCTGTACAACAAAAAGTACTGAACCCATGTGCCAAATTACCAACTCGCCAGAGCATAAACCTGCCGAATGTAACACATGAGTGCTCTGTACGCCCATATAATTTCATTGATGCAAAATTTTTTGTTAATAAACCATTTAGACGTTTAGCTAATTTGCCAAGAGCATTCTTCAAATCAAACATGCCAATCTGCTAACCTCGGCTCAACCAAGGGCAGTAGAGCTGTGATAAAAAAATAATGCTGGCTATCCCGTAATCAAGAGTAGATGTAAGCTTCAAATGGCTACCGGCAAAGCAGAATGGTTGTAGATGATACTATCCACAATCTTAAAATGTGTATAGTGCATGTTCGCAAGGCCACACCCCACCACACCGCACCACACCACACCACACCACACAACCATCCGCGCCGCGCCGGACTCTGCTGGCCTGGTAACGCAGCGTGGCGCCATCTCTCGAAGGAGGCGGCGCAGAAAAGAGCACAGGCAACACTGTCTCAGCACCAAAAGATGACAATCAAGTGTATGGCGCACTGCATCTGCCTTTTGAACGTCGCTATTGGAAATGACAAATAAAACTTGAGCGTACTAGAAGTTACAGCTTGAGTGACATTGTGAACAAGCATTAGGAAGAACTCAGAAGCAATATTTTTTGTCACTTGTTTGGGCAGTAACTTGCGTATATAATGTGGCCCTGTAAGTGTTGGGGGGCCTGAGACCGCACTTTCTTAACTTTTGGGTGCTTGCCCGGATGATCTCGTTATGTTCCCGCAACGATGTCCCGATATTCTCGTTTGAGTGCCCGGACAACTGCTGTGGCTTATGGCTCAAGGTCACCGACAATGGGAGCTAAAAGAATTTCATGCTTAATACTCACCTACTCGAGTAGGTCAGCAGTATAAATGTGTGTACGCCTGCTTGCTTCCTTAGGACAGCCTTTACAGCTACGCGATTGTGAAGCAAGAGTTGATAACTTGTCAGCAGTGGCTCACGTCAGCGGCGGCTTTCCTCGCACCCGTGAAATCGCGCTTTCGTCCGTGTGCAGCTCGTTCCTTCATGGGAAGAGGTGGTATAGAAACAAGTAAAGCAATATCGCATTGTCATCTGCTACCGGAGGAAACAGCACTGCATCACATAGTTTTGTCTTGAGCATCCGTATACCCTTTATCATCCACCATCGAACGGCAGCAGAGGAAAGAGCAAAGGAATGCGGGAGGAGGGGGGGGGTGAGCTGCAGGGGAGGTCTCACGCTAAATGTAACAGTAGTCGCATGATAATGACCAACTGCAGCCTACCTGCATATGCCTCATCGACATGAAGTTATCGCTCGAGCCAAAATGACCAGGGCCGCTATTTTGTAGCGATGCCTTTCCGGTAATAATGCCTTTTCGCGCTTATCGCTCTTTGTCAGTGGTTGGAGCGACGGTCCGCTCGCGTTATCAACCGGATCAGCCGCCGTGAGCGGTGGATGATAAGACTAGAGTAGAATAAGTCATATGGCATCGCTACAAAATCGCGGCCCTGATGTCTCCTGATGACGCAGCTTCGTCATTGCCTTCGAAGCTTCGAGACGGGCCAGCCAGGTGCGCGCGTTAGCACTTCCCGAAGCTCGACTTGCGGTTTGTCGCAGACATCGACGGCTTGTACTGTGGTAGCATGCGGGCACACTAAAGCTACTTGCACGACCAGACGGATCGCTTAATCGGTCCGCAGATGGGTGTGACGTCACTGCGCCGCAACGAATTGTGCCGCAAGCAGCACGTCGGTGGCTTCTTGAATTGTGTGACGTGTGATTCGGTGGCAGTGAGCCATGCCATGTTCGTCCGCAGACTGCATGAAGCGGTGATCAGTTCTGACATGTGAATCTTGCCTTTGCTGTACGAAAAAAAAAAATGTGCGCGCTTTTGTAGGGCTCGTGTGTGCAAAAAAACAGGAGTACGATGGTTAAAGGGCGGTGTTCTGCGGTACAATAGCATTTTTCTGGCTTTTGCGTGTTCTACACTTTTGTTGGCGGCATCCCGGACATCCAGAGGGGGCGTTTAAACGCACCATGCAAGGTAAGTTTGCATGGCATATCAATATTTCGTCATTTTTCGTGCATATTATACCATTGCTAGCGCAGAGCAAGAAAAGAAAAGAAGAATGTTGAAATAGTCGCATACGCCGAATACGCCTGTAAGAGCGTGGGAAGTACATTAGATGGCGTTTTAAACAAGCAGCAACAAAATTGATCGTTGTGGTGTTGCGAAGATGTGGTCAAACAAAAACATATAATAATAGTATGACAAGCACGTAAGATCTAAGAACCAACAGTCCTTCCGAAAGCTCGACTGGAATCTTTTTGCGCCAGAAAATTCCCACACTGAATGCCACTTCGAAAGCTGTACTGACGCGCTAGGACCATGTCTAAGAACTTTGTTTCTGAATTTTCTTTCAAAGTTACACCCCATATATTTTCCTACTTGCTTTTATGGCTGTACAAACTTACATGTGCTTTATCTACTGCGTCTCGACAGAATAGTGGGAAATGAGAGATGTCCCATTTGTTCCACGCATCGCGGTCACTTTAGCCAACGTTGGGCGTGAAGAATAACGTCGCCAGAGCTGAAGGTGCAGTCATGGCGGGCGCATTAGCCGTCCCCGGGAACTCGTGGAGCGTGCACTGTTCATAGACTGTTAGCGTTTCGAAGGCACGCATGGCTGAACTTACTTCTACGTTATCCTCACTACAGCCAAACGAGTACAGATCTTGACGGGTCAAATATTTCAGCGGCTCTACAGTATACGTATAGCAGTGTTCTGAAAAGACGAACTGTGAAAACACCCAAATTTGAACAAAAGAAACATACCAATCTTGCCCTCTACAGTGGTACTTTGGGCACTTGACTATATTGCGTCTTCTTGGTTCTGGTTGCTCAAAATGCCTTGCAGTAGCATGAGAAAGCTAGTTGTGAAATTCTCGCAGCTTTTTAGTGAGACATGTGATGTGTGTTGTTTGTTCATAATATAAAAGGCACCGCTTAGAGTACATCTTTGTACGTTTCCAATATGCGATAATTTATTTAAAATCTAATTTAGCTAGGAGCTTAATTTCACAGTTACTCTCACTTTCCTTACTTTTAACTTTATGATTCTTTGCTATCTTGCCATCGTATTTATCGCCGTCGCACCACTTTCAATTCTTCTTTCAAATCCTGACATTCGCCGATTACCTTAGCATCTCTAATTTACTGTTCATTATTGTGCAGCGGCAATGACCTTCTTTTGCGTAGCAGGGAGTCACAAGTTCCCCTCCAGCCCCACGGCAGCGTTGTGCTGGTGACGGAATGATTAAGTTGTTCGGGTATCGAGCTTGCGGGGTAGGTGAAAGAACACCAAGTCGTTCAGCTTAATTCAGAGACCATTTTACGGCCTCGTTCAAAAATAAAAAGCAGCCTTGAGACGTAGAGTGCGGTGGTTGCAGGGACACGTTCTTTTACTAACCCTTCAGATACTCTCGTCAGAGATTACACACAGGCCGACGATAACGCTGTTTTAAACTATTTGGAATTGCGCTTTGCTAATTTC